>NC_090027.1:22058801-22346648 GCF_037176765.1 Anolis sagrei
GTGGAAGAGCCTTGGTGCAAAAATGTATTTCCACATTTGTGGGTTGGATTGGATGCCCTTTGGGTGCCTCTTCCCATTCTAAGATTCATTGTCTGGTGGAAACTCTTTGCAGGTTTTCAAAGGAAGGCTAGATGACCATCTGTCAGGAGCGCTTAGATTGTATCTTCCTTCATGGCAAAAGTGGGTTGGACTAGATGACCGTTAGGTATCCCTTCCAACTATAGTGTTTGGTGTTTGATGGAACCTCCTTCTCTGGACATTTTCAAGCAAAGGCTAGATGGCCATCTACCAGGAGTGCTTAGATTGTATCTTCCTACATGGCAAAAGGGTTTGGACTAGATGACCTTTAAGAGCCCATTCCAACTCTCGGAACTGGTGCCTGGTGGAACCTCCTTCTATGGAAGTTTTCAAATAAGGACTAGATGGGCATCTACCAGGAAAGCTTAGATTAGTGGTTCTCAACCTGGGGTCCCCAGATGTTTTTGGCCTACAACTCCCAGAAATCCCAGCCAGTTTACCAGCTGTTAGGATTTTTGGGAGTTGAAGGCCAAAACCATCTGGGAACCCCAGGTTGAGAACCTCTGTACAAGGCAGACGTGAGTTGGACTAGATGACCTTTGGGAGCCCCTTCCAACTCTTGGATTTGGTGTCTGATGGAACTTTCTATGGAAGTTTTCAAATTAGAGCTAGATAGTCCTCTATCAGGAGTGCTTAGTTTGTATCTTCCAACATGGCAGAAGTGGGTTGGACTAGATGACCTTTGGGTGTCCCTTCCAATTCCTGGATCAGTGTCTGGTGGGACCTCCAAGTGTCTAGTACGATGTGATATATCAGTGAATAATGCATGCAGATCCAAGTAGGGTGGCATTTTGCAACTGACAGATGGTAATTTTGTCAGTGCTGATTGTTTTTAAGTACAGGCCAAGGTCTTTAGGCGCTGATGGTTTTTTTATTTTGTAAACAATATACAAGGGACAAACAGTCCCAATCACCACTGGGACCATCTTGACTGGCTTGTGCCAGAGTCTTTGCAGTTCCATCTTTAAATCCTTGTATCGTGTAAGCTTTTCCTATTATTATTATTATTATTATTATTATTATTATTATCTACCCTGATTTATCTCTCTCAAAGAAGACAGTCCCTCAGTTGTGGCTCCCTTCCTGGTCCATTCATCATAAATGAACCGATGGATGTCAGGAGCAAAGGAGGAGGAAGGCTTGAGTTTCATGCAGAAGCACATTACAGGACACCTGCGAAAAGGGATGCATTCCTGGAGGTTGCCACATCTCTGGGTGTCTCGGGAAGACCTTTTTTTCGGGACACACCTGTTGTGACCAGGGATTATGTAACCTGCCTCCCAAAGGAATGGCTTTGTTTTGCCCAACTGGGATGAAGAGAAGGGGGAGGCAATTACCAGTAAGTATTATTTCTTGGACATATTAGATGCCTTCGCTAATCATCAGTTTCCATGCGGCAAAGCAGATGTGCTCCGTTTGTGGTCCTTCCATTCTTTGGAGATTCTGTCTGCATCTGCACTGCCAAATAATGCAGCTTGAAACTCAGTGTAGAGCCATTTAATGTAGCTCAGTGCAGTTAGACAGCATCATATGGGCCCACACTGACTATATAATGCAGATTCAGACAGTAGGAAATAGCAATGTCGATCCGGCCTCCGTCAGGGATACTGGGAGCCTAAAGATGAGGAATTTAATGCATTTTGATACCAATTTTAACTGCAATGGCTGAGTGCTTTTGAATAATGTTTCTCGACCTTCTTTATGCCGCAACTCCTTTAATACACTTCCTCAATGTTGTCATGATCCTCAACCATAACATTATTTTCGTTGCTGCTTCATAACTGTCATTTTGCTACTGTTATGAATTGTAATGTAAATATCTGATATGCAGGACGTATTTTCATTCACTGGACCAAATTTGGCACAAATACGCAATACACCCAAATTTGAATACTGGTTTTGATTTTGTCATTTAGGAGTTGTAGTTGCTGGGATTTATAGTTCACCTACAATCAAAGAGCATTCTGAATGCCACCAACGATGGAATTGCACCAAACTTGGCATACAGAACTCCCACGACCAGAAAATACTTGAAGTGTTTGGTGAGCATTGACCTTTAGTTTTGGAGTTGTAGTTCACCTGCATCCAGAGAGCACTGTGGACTCAAACAATGATGGATCCAGATCAAACTTAGCACGAATACTCAATATGCCCTAATGTGAAGACTGCTGGAGTTTGGGGAAAATAGACCTTGACATTTGGGAGTTGTAGTTGATGGGATTTATAGTTCACCCACAATCAAAGAGCATTCTGAACCCCACCAACAATGGAATTGGACCAAACTTCCCACTCAGAACCCCCATGACCAATAGAAAATACTGTGTTTTCGATGGTCTTTGGTGACCTCTCTGAAACCACCCACCGAGGCATCCTGATTTGGAAGCATATTAAATTACATATAGAATAGCAAAGAAGAAGAAGAAGAAGAAGAAGAAGAAGAAGAAGAAGAAGAAGAAGAAGAAGAAGAAGAAGAAGAAAGAAGAATTATGGCAAAAGAAGGCAGTCAAGAACCAACATTGAGGGAAGTCAATAGTAGTAAACTGCTTCAAGTGCAAAAGACAAAGAGTGAATACCATTAAAAAACAATCCAGAGCAGAAGAGAAAACTGGTGAAAGAATGCTCTCCATGGACAGTTCCTGGGAAAAATTGAGAGCCAAATTGACAAAGAAAAAAACATGGCTGTGGCTCTCAAATGGAACTTTGAAAAAGGAGACAAAGGAGGGCCTGATTCTGGCAGCCCAAGAACAAGCCATTCGAACCAATGTCATCAAAGCCAGAATTGAAAACTCAACAACAGATCCCAAATGTAGACTCTGCAAGGAAGCAGATGAAACAATAGATCACATCCTAAGCTGCTGCAAGAAGATCGCGCAGACAGACTACAAGCAGAGGCATAACACCGTCGCTCAGATGATTCACTGGAACTTGTGCCACAAATACCATCTGCCTGTGACAAAGAACTGGTGGGATCACAAGCCGGAAAGAGTTACAGAGAATGAACACGTCAAGATACTCTTCCGGACTTCCGGATTCAGACAGACAGAGTTTTGGAGCATAATACTCCTGACCTCACAATAGTGTTAAAAAACAAAGTATGGATTGTTGATGTTGCAATCCCAGGCGACAGCAGGATTAATGAGAAACAATTGGAAAAGCTGACATGATACAAGGATTTAAAGATCGAACTGCAAAGACTGGCACAAATCAGTAAAGGTGGTCCCAGTGGTGATCGGCACACTGAGTGCAGTGTCTAAAGACCTTGGCCTGCACTTAAACACAATCGGCGCTGACAAAATTACCATCTGCCAGCTGCAAAAGACCACCTTACTGGGATCTGCATGCATTATCCGCCGATACATCACACAGTCCTAGACATTTGGGAAGTGTGCAACGTGCGATCCAATACACCAGCCAGCAGAGTGTCTGCTGTGGACTCATCTTGTTGTGTTTCAAATAATAATAATAATAATAATAATAATAATAATAATAATAATAAGAGGAAGAAGAAGAAGAAGAAGCACATGCAGATGGATTGGCACCAGTCTACACACCATGCTTTGAGTTGCATTTGTTGCTTATCTTCAAGGCATTTTCGACTTACAGCGACCCTATTATGGGGTTTTCTGGGGCTGAGAGAGTGACTCCTCAAAGCTTACACAGTGGGTTTCCATTTGGATTTCCATCTGAGCACATTGGGTGTTAAACTCTACTCTTTTATGGCATGATGGAACTTGTGCACCCAACAAAGTTGTGTAGGAAGCCTCCCAGTGCTTCTGCAACAACAGCAATGGAGAGAAGGAATCTGAAAGCAGTACAACCAGATCTCTGGGTTACACAAGATCCCACATCTGTGACTAAAGCAGAAGTGAAATGGATGGGTATAATGAGAGATGTGAACATAGCCAGGCATATCATGGGCAAATCAAGGGAGATGTTTGTGAACAAAGTAGATCGCTCAAGGAATACTCTGCAAGAGGCACAAAATGCATGCTCTTTGATGTCTTGCACACCATCTATTGCAATAATGCGCACGTGCACAAACTCCACAATTTCTAGCCCAAAGCATGGTTTATTTTCACACTTCTGTCTATGTGGGAATCTATCCTCCATGGAATTACAAAACACATGCATGCATTCACAGAGCACAAAGACCCATGCACACATATTCAAGCCAGCTATGTGTGACTGCATATGCAAAGGCGATCAATTGCAAAAGCGCACACAAATCTACACACAGATCCATGTGTGTAGAAGCTGAAAAGCACACTTTTGTCAATATCTAGATTGGCAAAGCTTGCAAACATTTAGACTGGCAAAGCATTGATCCCTGGCCATTTAATTAGAGGTGACATCCCTCCAAAAGGGATGTCACTTTTTGGCTTTGGCTCAGCACTAAGATGACCATATGATGCAAATCTAAAGCACACCCCAACTTCGGTGAGGTCATTTAGCCAAAAAAAGATGAGCATTAAATCTGAGTAAATATGGTAAATACAAAATAGGACATTGACTTAGAAATATGTGTTCCAGCAGCTGTGTCCAGGAAGCTCACACTGTTCCCTGGATGTCAGGGGCTGGGACCAGGCGCATGCAGAGACATGCAGAGGCACACTGGCAAACTAGGATTGCTTGCAATGGGCAATGCAAAAGCGGCTCCTTTTGTTGGGTTTCGCACACTTTTGCACATGTATGCGCATATGCAAAACCCATTGAAACATGAAAGTGAAAAATACACAATGCATGGAGAAAAACATTGGGATTTGCAAACAGCATATTATCAGACATCCCTAATTCCCCCTCAAACATATGCATATAAGTAATGTATTGAAAGTGCACATTTTTCGTTATGCATATCAGATTCATCTGTGCACTGAAGCATGCACTGTCATGCAGAAAACATGCATCCAAGAATGTACACGGAACTATGCCAAAAAATAAGACATACATTATGGATGCACCAAATGCATCTCTAAGCATGCATGTTTTGCACAGACAGAAATACATCAGCGTTGCAAACACTGAAGCATGCAGAAAACATGCATGCAAGAATGGACCTGAATCTATGCTGAAAAATTAGCGCCTGTCTGCAGAAACTTAACATTTGTCTATATGTATATCAGATTCATCTGTGCACAATGCATAAATGGATGCACCAATGCACCCCCTCTTCAAATACATCTCTAAGCATGCATGTTTTGCACAAACAGAAATTTATCAGCGATGCAAACACTGAAGCATGCACCAACATGCAGAAAACATCAATGCAAGAATGGATCTATGCCAAAAAATAAGCGCCTGTCTACAGAAGCTTAACATTTATCGCTATGTATATCAGATTCATCTGTGCACAATGATAAATGGATGCACCAATGCATCCCTTCTTTAAATGCATCTCTAAGCATGCATGTTTTGCACGGACAGAAATACATCAGCGATGCAAACACTGAAGCATGCACCAACATGCAGAAAACATCAATGCAAGAAGGGACATGGATCTATGCCAAAAAATAAGCGCCTGTCTGCAGAAGCTTAACATTTATCGCTATGTATATCTGTGCACAATGATAAATGGATGCACCAATGCACCCCTTCTTTAAATGCATCTCTAAGCATGCATGATTTGTATCGACAAAAATACATCACCGATGGAAACACTGAAGCACGTACCGACATGCAGAAAACATGCTTGGAAGAATGGACACAGTTCTATGCCGAAAAATAAGTGCCTGTCTGCAGAAGCTTAACAGATGCAGCAGAAAACCATGCACTAATCTGGATTAGCAATAACAAAGTGGGAGAAAGGTTGCTTTTCCAACCAACTATAATCTCTTTCAGAGCTTTGTTTGTTGTGCTGCAGAATATGCATTTGTGCACGTTTCCATATACTCTGATAGTATTATTAAAAGGTGATAATTTAGCTGCACACCTGTATCCATCAAAAGATTAAAAAATAGATACAAATAATAATAATAATAAATCATATAAATATTATAATAATAATCTAATAATAATAATCCATCTAGTCCAGCACTGATGCATCAGTTGCACATATGTGATATGTGCATGCCCGCAAAAGCCCAAAAGGATATTTGTCCCACCTGAAGCCAATGTTTCCCTGCAGAATCCTGCAGGAAACTCACTTTGGAAAGTTTACCTGGCCCTTCCAGAGGATGCGCCCGCATTTCCACAAGATTGTGGCCGGTCCTGCAGCAATTGTTCCAACACGGCCGCATTCCCCTTGTGATTATCACAGGCTGGGCTCCCTTTCTGGTCCCCAACTCCTCTCATTAGCTCCCTCCAGTTTCTGCAATTACCTGCCGGGTGGCTTGTTTGTAGCCGCGTGGAAAGCAATTATATAACGAATGCATTTTCACTGCCTCTGTAATTATCGCCTTCAAGCCGGGGTTGTGCAATTTGGATGGCAAAGGCGAGCCTTTAACTAATATGGTGCTGGGTTGCTATGTGTTGTGGGCACTGTTTTCAAACACCCATGTGCAAATGTGCTACTGCTATATCAGTCCATGGGTGCATCTACACTGTAGAATTAATGCACTTTGACACCAATTAAAAATGTCAGTATTCATAATACAAGTGGCGACTGCTTGGTCCATTTCATGGATGGCGAATGCATTGGATGGCAAATTCATTTTTATTTTTATCGGTTTTATTTTATTTTATCAAACGTTATTTATGCTAAATGTTTTAATTGTTCTTTGTTTTGTAGGCATCAAATTGTGCCATTTGTAAATCGCTCTGAATCGCCTTCGGGCTGAGAAAGGCGGTATATAAATATAGTTAATAAATCTATATAAATAAAAATGTAGTGTTTGTGGGATGAACAGAACACAAAAACCACTGGACGAATTGACGCCAAATTTGGACACAAGACACCTATCATGCCAATGTATGTCCTTCACGAAAAAAAATGGATTTTGTCATTTGGGAGTTGTAGTTGCTGGGATTCATAGTTCACCTACAATCAAAGAGCATTCTGAACCACACCAATGATGGAATTGAACCAAACTTGGCACACAGTTCTCCCATGATCAACAGAAAATACTGGAAGGGTTTGGTGGGCAGTATCCTTTGGTTTTGGAGTTGTAGTTCACCTACATCCAAAAATGACTGTGGACTCAAACAATGAAGGATCCGGACTAAACTCTACATGAATACTCAATATGCCCAAATGTGAACACTGGTGGAGTTTGGGGAAAATAGAATCTTGACATTTGGGAGTTGTAGTTGCCGGGATTTATAATTCACCTACAATCACAGAGCATTCTGAACCCCACCAATGATAGAATTGGACCAAACCTCCCACACAGAACCCTCATGACCACCAGAGTGGGACAAAGCAGGGGACGGCTAGTAAATAAATAATAATAGACATTCATTGGTTTCTTTGGGTAGATCTAGTTCAGTGTTTCTCAACCAGGAGTCTGCTCTCCCCTCCCCGCTTGGAGTCTCAGAAACAGCCCTCCCCTTGGCTGAGAGGCCAGTCAATCACAGCACCCTGGAGGGTGTCACAAGGGAGTTTCAGAGGGGTCACCAAAGACCATCAGAAAACACATATTAGGAACCCCTTTGGCAGAGAAGGTTGAAGATCTCTCCACCTGTCCTTCTCTTCCTTTTTGGAAAGGGATGGTCAATCATCCCACCAAAAGCCCTCCTCCGTTGTGATTGGCTGGCCTCTCAGCCAAGGGGAGGGCTGTTTCTGAGACTCCAAACAGGGAGGGGAGAGCAGGCATGCTCAGTGCATGGCAGTGTGGTACACATGTGTGGGCAAGGGAGAGTGTGCAAGGCTGGAGGGAGGCTCACACCAGCGAGTCCCTTCAAGGCATGGGGGTTGTGTGTGGGAAGTTTGGCCCAGTTCTATCATTGGTGAGGTTCAGAATGCTCTTTGATTTTAGGTGAACTATAAATCCCAGCAACTGCAACTCCCAAATGTCATGGTTTATTTCCCCCCAAACTCCACCAGTGTTCATATTTGGGCATATTGAGGAGTTGTGCCAAGTTTGATTCAGAACTATCATTGTTTGAGTCCACGGTGGTGCAGAGGTTAAACCCCTCTGCCAGCAGAACTGAAGGCCAACAGGTCGCAGGTTCGAATCCGGGGAGAACGTGGATGAGCTCCCTCTATGAGCTCCAGCTCCTAATGCGAGGACATGAGCGAAGCCTCCCACAAGGATGGTAAAAACATCAAAACATCCGGGCGTCCCCTGGACAACGTCCTTGCAGATAGCCAATTCTCTCACACCAGGAGCGACTTGCAGTTTGACATGACAAAAAAAAAAGTCCACAGTGCTGCCTGGATGTAACTACAACTCCAAAACTCAAGGTCAATGCCCACCAAACCCTTCCAGTATTTTCTGCTGGTCATGGGAGTCCTGTGTGCCAAGTTTGGTTCAAATCCATCATTGGGGGAGTTCAGAATGCTCTTTGATTATAGGTGAACTATAAATCCCAGAAACTACAACTACCAAATGACAACATCAATCCCTCCCCAATCCTACCAGTATTCAAATGTGGGCGTATTGGGTATTTGTGCCAAATTTGGTGCAATGAATGAAAATACATCCTGCATATCAGATATTTACATGATGATTCATAACAGTAGCAAAATGACAGTTATGAAGTAGCAACAAAAATAATGTTATGGTTGGGGGGTCACCACAACATGAGGAACTGTATTAAGGGGTCGCGGCAATAGGAAGGTTGAGAAACACTAATCTAGTTCATACTTTAGAGGCGTTATCCAAAGTGCTGAATCATTTGAACCAGTTCAAAGAGCTCCAGAAAAACTGTCCAAGGCCCCCTTCCACACAGCTGAATAAAATCCCACATATTCCGCTTTGAACTGGGATATATGGCTGTGTGAACTCAGATAACCCAGTTCAAAGCAGATATTGTGGAATTTTCTGCCTTAATATTCTGGATTATATGGCTGTGTGGAAGGGCAGTTTAACATAACTTTGACACCCACAGCTCAATGGGATGGAATGCAGGAATTTTGCAGCCCTCTTGGGCAGAGAAGGGCTGAAGACCTTGGGAAACTACAACTCCCAGCATTCTATAGCATCGAGCCATGGCAGTTTTATTTTAACCATGATGCAAAGCCACGTCTTCTGTTGCAATTTGGGGTGCCATGCTCTGCATATATGACTCTACACTGCCATATAATCCAGTTCAAAGCAAATGATCTGGATTTTATATGGCAGTGTAGAAGGGGTCTCAGAGGGCATCTACACTGCAGAATGAATGCGGTTTGACACCACTTGAACTGCCATGACCTTCTTCGGTCCCTTCTACACTGCCATATAAAAATTATCTGCTATGAACTGGATTATATGGCAGTATAGACTGAGATAATCCAGTTCAAAGCAAATAATCTGCATTATATGGTAGTGTAGAAGGGGCCCTAGGCTGGATCTACACTGCCTTAAATCCCAGGAGTGGATCCCATATTATCTTCTTATCCCAGATTATCTGACAGTGTAGACTTATATAATCCAGTTCAAAGTAGATAATGTGTATTATCTGCCTTGATAATCTGGATTATATGTTAGTGTAGAAGGGGCCTTAGATTGGATCTACACTGCCTTATAATCCAGGATTGGATCCCAGATTATCTTTTTATTCCAGATTATCTGACAGTGTAGACTCATACAATCCAGTTCAAAGTAGATAATCTGGGATCAGATCCTGGGATATAGGACAGTGTAGATCCAGCCTGAGGCCCCTTCTACGCTACCATATAATCCAGATTATCAAAGCAGATAATCCACAGTATCTGCTTTGAACCGGATTATATGAGTCTACATTATCAGATAACCCAGTTCAAAGGAGATAATCTGGGCTGTATATAGCAGTGTAGAAGGAGCCTAAAGGTACATCTCCATGGTGGAGACACCTCTTGAGTCTCCACAATCTTCTTGTGTAGATCCAAAGATTTTGGCCTTCCCTATAAAATCCAGATTATTTGTTTTGAACTGGATTATATGGTAATGTGGACTCAGATAATCCAATTCAAAGCGGATATTATAGATTATCTGCCTTGATATTCTGGGTTATATGGCTGTGTTGAAGGGCCCTTAATTGGGTTGCTATGAGTTTTCCGGGCTGTCTGGCCATGTTCCAGAAGCATTATCTCCAGGTTTTTCAGCCACATCTATGGCAGGCATCCTCAGAGGTTGTGAGGTCTGTTGGCAACTAGGAAAATGGGGTTTATATACCTATGGAATAATGTCCAGGGTGGGAGAAAGAACTCTTGTGAATGTTGCAATTGGCCACCTTGATTAGCATTCAATGGCCTTGGAACTTCAAGGCTTGTCTGCTTCCTGTCTGGGGGGATCCTTTGTTGGGAGGTGATTCGTTGGCCCTGATTGTTTCTAGTCAATCTACTCCTCTGTTGCGCCAGCTCCACTGGCTGCCAGTCAGCTTCCGAGCACAATTCAAAGTGCTGGTCTTAACCTATAAAGCCCTAAACGACTCTGGCCCAATTTACCTGTCTGAACGTATCCTCCCCTATGAGCCATCAAGATTACTAAGATCGTCTGGAGGGGCCCTGCTCTCGATCCCACCGGCCTCACGGGCACGGCTGGTGGGGACGAGAGACAGGGCCTTCTCGGTGGTGGCCCCTTGACTCTGGAACTCCCTTCCACTGGAGATCAGAACTGCCCCTTCGATCTTAACATTCAGGAAACAGGTGAAAACCTGGCTTTGGGGATTGGCATTTGACAAATGAGCCATGATCCTGTGATATGGATGGATGATGACGAATAATGACTTTGATGACGACTGACCACTGTAATCATATGATTGTATTTTTGCCATTTTAATTGTTTCAATGTTTTAATGTTTTAGTGTGATTTAGAAATATGATGTTTTAAAGACGGTCTGTAATATTGATGTTGGAAACCGGCCCGAGTCCCTCGAATGGAGGTGAGAAGACCGGTATACGAAACTACCAAATAAATATAAATAAATAGTCTGGAATTCCCTGTTTTCAGAGTGTTTTCTTTCTTTACTGTTTTGATTTTAGAGTTTTTTAAACACTGGGAGTCAGATTGTGTTCCTTTTTATGGTTATCGCCTTTCTGTTGAAATTGTCCACATGCCTTTTGTGGATTTCAGTGGCTTCTCTGTGTAGCCTGACATGGTGGTTGTGAGAATGGTCCAACGTGTCTGTTTTCTCAAATAATATGCTGTGTCCAGGTTGGTCCATCAGGTGTTGTGGTATGGCTGACTTCTCTGGTTGAGTTAGTCTGCAATACCTTTCATGTTTATAGAATCATAGAGTTGGCATTGACCTTGAGTTTTGGAGTTGGAGTTCACCTACATCCAGAGAGCACCGTGGACTCAAACAGTGATGGATCTAGACCAAACTCGGAACAGATGCTCAATATGCCCAAATGTGAACACTGGTGGAGTTTGGGGGAAATAGATGTTGACTTTTGGGAGTTGTATTTGCTGGGATTTATAGTTCACCTACAATTAGAGCAACACCAGTGATGATAGAACAGGACCAGTCCTAGGATGGAACCCTGTGGCACTCTGCTTGTCACTTCTTTCCAGGATGAAGAGGAAGCATTGGTGAGCACCCTCTGGGTTCATCCACTTAACCAATTACAGATCCACCTACCCGTAGTTTTGCCTAGCCCACATTGGACCTTGAGTCTCTGGAGCAGCAGAAAAGGGGGACTCGGGCCACCCTGAGCCCCCCTTCGAGGGGAGAAAGGCAGGGTAGAAATCTATATAAATCAAAATGTAATGTTCATTTGTGGGATTAACATAACTCAAAAACCACTGGGCAAATTGACACCAAATTTGGACACAATACACCTACTAGGCCAACGAGTGACCATCACTAAAAAAAATGATTTTGTCATTTGGGAGTTGTAGTTGCTGGGATTTATAGTTAACCTACAATCAAAGAGCATTCTGTACTCCACCAATGATGGAACTGAACCAAACTTGGCACACAGAACTTCCATGACCAACAGAAAATACTGGAACGGGTTGGTGGGCATTGACCTTGAGTTCTGGAGTTGTAGTTCACCTACATCCAGAGAGCATTGTGGACTCAAACAATGATGGATCTGGACCAAACTTGGCATGAATATTCCATATGCCCAAGTTTGGGGGAAATAGACCATGAAATTGGAGAGTTGTAGTTACTGGGATTTATAGTTCACCTACAATCGAAGAGCATTCTGAACCCTACCAACGGCAGAATTGGGGCAAACTTCCCACACAGAACCCCCATATTTTATTTATTTATCGTGTCATCCGCAACAAGAACATTGTATTACATTTCTAACAGAACAAAACAAACAAACAGATAAAAAACCACAAATTTTGCAAACTTGGTAGTTGATTAAATATCCTTTGACCAGTATCTAGCCACTTGGAGTGCCTCTGGTGTTGCTGCAAGAAGGTCCTCCATTGTGCATGTAGCAGGGCTCAGGTTGCATAGCAGCAGGTGGTCAGTGGTTTGCTCTTCTCCACACTCACATGTCGTGGATTCCACTTTGTAGCCCCATTTCTTAAGATTGGCTCTGCATCTCATGGTGCCAGAGCGCAGTCTGTTCAGTGCCTTCCAAGTCGCCCAGTCTTCTGTGTGCCCGGGGGGGGGGGGGGGGTCTCTCATCTGGTATCACCCACGGATTGAGGTGCTGGGTTTGAGCCTGCCACTTTTGAACTCTAGCTTGCTGAGGTGTTCCAGCGAGTGTCTCTGTAGATCTAAGAATACTATTTCTTGATTTAAGTCGTTGAGAACCCCCATGACCAACAGAAAATATTTAAGGCCATCCAGTCCAACTCTCTTAACCAGGGCAAGAAAACGTAATCAAAGCCTTCCTGACAAAGAGCCATCCAGCCATAGATATAAATAGTTATATATGATTCACACCCACACATACATATAGTATCATAGATTTGAAAGGGACCCCTAAAGAAAGACAATTCTATGTTGCATGTTCCAGAGTAGGCAAACCAGACAGTCTCCACATCAACACTGACAAAGAAACAGCAAGAAATACCGTTTACCCACAAGTATAAAGAAATTATATATATTAGAAACCAACACTGTTTCATTACTTTATTTTCCAGATGACCAGACTGGCCCACAGCAACGCATGGCAGGGGATAGCTAGTACATGAAATAAATAAATAAATGAAACAACAAGGGGCCCTGTATTGTCAGAGGCTTTCATGGCCAGAATCACTTTGTTGCTGTGAGTTTTCTGAGCTGTCGGTCCATGTTCCAGAAGCATTCTCTCCTGACATTTCGCCTGCATCTATGGCAGGCATCCTCAGAGGTTGTGAGGTCTGTTGGAAAACTAGGCAAGTGGGGTTTATATATCTGTGGAAGGCCCAAGGTGGGAGAAATAACTCTTGTCTGTTGGAGGCAAGTGTGAATGTTGCAATTGGCCACCTTGATGTCTCCACTACAGACATCAGAAGAGTGCCAAGACCAAGAACCAGCCACAAGTCAAGACAAAGACCCATCCAGAGGAAAAGTGTCCTTGCCATACATCAAGGGAACTTCTGATCACATAGGGAAGCTGAGGAAGAATCACAACCTCCAAACTATCGACAGACCCACTAAGAAAACCCAACAAATGCTCCATTCTGCAAAGGACAAGAGGGACCTTCTCACGTCTGCAATAGTCTACTGTATACCATGCAGCTGTGAACAAGAAGTCTACGTAGGGACCCCCAAACACAGCAGCATTGCCCAGACACAAGTCACAGAACATGAAAGACATCCATCTGAACATTAGGAAGAACTTCCTGATTGTGAGAGCCGTTCAACAGTGGAACTCTCTGCTGTGGAGTGTGGTGGAGGCTCCTTCTTTGGAAGCTTTTAAACAGAGGCTGGATGGCCATCTGTCAGGGGTGCTTTGAACACAGTTTTCCTACTTCTTGGCAGGGGGTTGGACTGGATGGCCCATGAGGTCTCTTCCAACTTTCAGGGCTTGGAATGTGCAAATGCGAACCTGTGCTCGGTTCCACGTGAGATGCAAGGAGGCAGGGCTCAAGCCCACGGACTAATAGGCACCTGTGGCCAAAGTGGTGCCAGCCGGGCGCCAGCCTCCTCCCTCTTGTTGTCGCTACCAAATTGGAAAGCAGCACATTCCAGGACAATTACAGGGGTGGCGAGGGGAAGTGCGCATGGCGTTGCGCATGGAACAGAGGGAAGGGGAAAGGCATAGCCATGGGCCAACCCTGCAAGGGCTGCACTGCCATGTGCGGCTCAATACTTTGGAACACCAAGAGTTGTAGTTTGACAAGGACTGGAGCCTTCCCAAATCCACAGAAACAATAGCAAAGCCAATGTCAAAGGGCCACAAGCAGACAAATATGTTGTTGCATAAAACTTCCTTATGTACTTCTTCCGTAACTTCCTTATGTACTTCTTTTAATGGATTGCATCATAATAACTCCAACCATATGTTTATAATCACAAAAGGCTCTTCCAGACAGGCACTATATCCCATGATCTGATCCCAGGTTTTCTGATTATCCCAGATTATTTGGCAGTGGGGACTCATATAATCCAGTTTAAAGCAGAAAAACTGGGATCAGATCCTGGGATAAAGGGCTTGTCTGGAAGTGCCCTTAATCCCAGAGCCTAAGACCCCTTCCAAACAGCTGTTTAAAATCCACATTGAACTGGCATATATGGCAGGGTGGATTCAGATATTCCAGTCCAAAGCAGATATTTATTTATTTATTTATTTACTTTACTTATATACCGCTGTTCTCAGCCCGAAGGCGACTCACAGCGGTTCATATTGTGAATTATCTGCCTTGATATTCTGGGTTATATGACTGTGTGGAAGGGCCTTAAGGCACCATATTCCCCCAGTGGCGCAGCGGGTTAAACCGCTGAGGTGCTGAACATGCTGACCGAAGGGTCGGCGGTTCGAATCTGGGGAGCGGGGTGAGCTCCTGCTGTTAGCCCCAGCTTCTGCCAACCTAGCAGTTCAAAAACATGTAAATGTGAGTAGATTAATAGGTACCGCTTCTGCGGGAAGGTAATGGCGCTCCATGCAGTCATGCCTGCCACATGACCTTGGAGGTGTCTACGGACAATGCCGGCTCTTCGGTTTAGAAGTGGAGATGAGCACCAGAGTCCCAGAGTCAGACATGACTAGACTTAATGTCAAGGGGAAACTTTTACTTTACTTTCATAGAATCATAGAATCAAAGAATCAAAGAGTTGGAAGAGACCTCATGGGCCATCCAGTCCAATCTCCTGCCAAGAAGCAGGAATATTGCATTCAAATCACCCCTGACAGATGGCCATCCAGCCTCTGTTTAAAAGCTTCCAAAGAAGGAACCTCCACCACACTCCGGGGCAGAGAGTTCCACTGCTGAACAGCTCTCACAGTCAGGAAGTTCTTCCTCATGTTCAGATGGAATCTCCTCTTTACTTCATAAGGTATCACTGATGGGATGGCATACATGTTCGTCTATTTTTTCCTAATATGAAAGACACAAAAGGGCGTGAGCTGTGAAAACAATTGGATAGACTTAGCAAAACATCCACTTTTCATGGAATAATAGAATTCTAGAGTTGGGAGAGACCTGGAGGGCTATCCAGTCCAACTCCTTTCTGCCAAGAAGCAGGAAAATCACATCCAAAGCACCCCCGACAGATGGCCATCCAGCCTCTGCTTCAAAGCCTCCAAAGACAGAGATTCCACCACATGCACTCCAGGGTAGAGAGTTCCACCGCTGAACAGCTCTCTCTCCCAGTCAGGATGTTTTTCCTCATGTTCAGGTGGAATCTCCTTTCTTTCCTGTAGTTTGAAGCCATTGTTCCATTGTGTCTCAGTCTCCAGGGCAGCAGAAAACACTCCCTATGACTTCCCCTCCATCTTGATCCCTGGCCCTCATGTCTTCTCTCAGCATTTTCTCTTTTTCAGGCTAAACATGACCAGCTCTTGAAGCCACTCTTCATAGGGCTTGTTCTCAAGACCCTTGATCCTTTGAGTTCCCTCTTCCTCTGGACACAGTATTCCAGCTTAGAGTCAACATCTCCCTTCAGTTCTAGTGCCCAGAATGGGACACAGTGTGATTCCAGGTAAAGTGGTCTGACCAAGGCAGAATAGAATAGAGCATGGGGAGCATTACTTCCCTGGATCTAGGCACTAGATTCCTATTCATCCAGACCCTAAATCCCATTGGCTTTTTTAGCCAATGAAGAAGAGGAAGCCTTGGGGAGAATCACCCTCTGGGTTCATTTGCTTAACAAATTCCAGATCCACCTAACCGTAGTTTTGCCTAGCCCACCTTGGACTAGTTTCCTTGCCAGAAGGTCATGGGGTACCTTGTCAAAGGAATGTTATAGAGCAGGAATTTAGGGGTCTTTGCCAGGAGGCAGAGACCAATCTGACTCTTTAAAGAGTTCGTTACCCTGGCGAGACAGAGAGAAGCACCCAATCCCTGATTTTTCCCAATAAAAGGTCTCACCAAGTGGAAGGAAGTGCCACCGAGGTTTATTAGCAATTCAGCTGAAAAGGATGCAGAGCGGCAATCATTCGCCAAGCAGAGCATGTGGTTACAGAAGTAAAGGCCATTTTTATAGAAAATGCAGAGTTATGAGTTTCAAAATTCCCACTCCCCACTCCCGCCCAGCTCGAAGGGGATTGGCTGGGAGGAGGCTTGGCCACCCCCCATGCATCAGGGCCAATCACAGGGCTTTCGTGGGGCACCAGAGTGCTGCTGCTTTGATGCTCCAGCGAATTTGAAGGGAGGGAGGCGAGATGAAGGGAGACAATGCATTTTGGAGTGGATTATGGAATTCCAATGTCCTGGGGCTTCTTGAGTCCGGGATCAGCCTTCTAAAGAAACTAACTTTATTGTCTTTAGATGGGTCTGCGATAAGTAATGATTACTTAATCCAGGTTTTCCTGTTGCAATCACATATGACACAAAGAGGAAGACTTGGGTGGAAGTTCTTTGTGGAGAAGTTTGAAAGAAAAACGGCTTGGAGGAAAAGAGGACTTTCCTAAGGTCATATTCCCCCCATTGTTATATGATTAAAAAGTCTGTCAAACAGAAATGCTAATGGTGGCCCAACTCCGAAGACAAAAGGATTTCCTTTACTATTGTCCATGCAAAGAATGTCCAAAGATAAGGGTCTTTTCCTGATCGCTGTAGATTCCTTGTAGATTTCCCCCAAGGAGAGGGGAAGAGGGCAAAAGGGTCAGGGCAAGGTCCAATACATGAAGGGAAATATAGAAATACAGGAGAAAATATGAAAATATAGAAATCATAATACAGAGAGTAAACCCAACTACCTTCCCCCAGTGTCCATAGTTCATATTATTCATAGGAAGGTCCATAAAGGGAAATATATCTATGAGGGGGAAAGAGAGTCCCTTGTTTGTGAGATGGGGGACCATCAGGAGCCCAGGTGTGCCTCAGATGGGAAAATTCAAATACTTTTGTGGCATGATTTTCAGTAATAAATTGGTTACTTTCTGCTGTAAACATATGAAAATAGAGCATAAAGCCTTGATTAAATGATACACACCAAACGGACCAAGGCTTAACCCTTATTATCCAGCCTGGTGTCCTTGCCCTTAGCAAAACTATAAGTTACTATCTCTTATGGGGGGGGGGGGGGTCATGTTCAACTTCAGGAAGGCCTTCCTGAAATTGAGGTACGCTCCACCCACGGCATTCCCTGTATCTACCTAGCTTGTGCTACATTGAGCATGATGGGCAGAGAAGGTTCCAGTCCTTGTCAAACTACAATTCAAGCTGCCTCCATCCCACACATAAATGCACCCCTAGCTTGTCATCTTGCGCCATTCCACCTTTGAAGTGCTGAATATGGCACAAAGGAAAAGACCTTTGGCATTAGCAAGGGTGGTTTGATGTGCAAGTTGTGGTCGGAAGAAGAAGGAAGGTGGGAGGAAAGTTGCAAAGGGGAATAGCACAACACAGGTGCAAAGAGAAGGCAAACTTCAGCTTCCCCCAGACGAGGCGTCATCACGGGTTGCGTGGTTTCCAGCCAGTGTCGTCATGCGGCATTCATGTGCTTTTTCATGACTGCAGTGCATGGCTTCCTCGGCCCCTTGAGTGTGGGATCAAAAGGTGAATGTCTTCCATCAACCACAAAGGTGGCTTCGCCAAAGCAACGGTGCGCCAACGCACTGAATCTAAAAGGGTGCTCTATTTCCAAGGAAGGAACTGGCCAAACCACCACTGAGGCCCCTTCTACACTATCCACATTGTCTACTTTGAACTGGATTATATGAATCTATACTGCCATATAATTCACATTATCTGCCTTGAACTGGATTATATTAGTCTACACTTCCATATAACCCACATTATCTGCATTGAACTGGATTATATGAGTTTACACCACCATATAATCCACATTATCTGCATTGAACTGGATTATATGAGTCTATACTGCCATATAATTCACATTGTCTGCCTTGTACTGATTATATGAGTCTACACTTCCATATAACCCACATTATCTGCATTGAACTGGATTATATGAGTCTACACCACCATATAATCCACATTATCTGCATTGAACTGGATTATATGAGTCTATACTGCCATATAATTCACATTGTCTGCCTTGTACTGATTATGTGAGTCTACACTTCCATATAACCCGCATTATCTACATTGAACTGGATTATATGAGTCTACACCACCATATAATCCACATTATCTGCATTGATCTGAATTATATGAGTCTATACTGCCATATAATTAACATTATCTGCCTTGTACTGGATTATATGAGTCTACACTGCCATATAATTCATATTATATGCCTTGTACGGGATCATATGAGTCTACACTGCCATATAACCCACATTATCTGTATTGAACTGGATTATATGAGTCTACACCACCATATAATCCGCATTATCTGTATTGAACTGGATTATATGAGTCTACACTACCATATAAACCACATTATCTGCCTTGAACTGGATTATCTGACTCTACACTGCCGTATAATCCTGTTAAAAGCAGATAATCTGGATTTTATGTGGCAATGTGGAAGGAACCCCTGAAGTTCAAGTCAACTTGAAGGCACAGGAAAGCCTATGAAACCCATTGAAGGCACATATATAGACCTGCTATGGCATAATTGGACAAGATCCCATCTCATCTTGGAGGCTAAGCAGGGCTGGCTTTGGCTAGAAATTGGGTGGGAGACCGCCAACATATATTCTTCAATCTCTCCTTCAGAGGAAAAGCTTGGCATGAACCACCTCTAAGTATTCTTTGCTATATGTCAACAGGTGATTTAAAGGCATATATCACCTGTTGACATATAGATAGATAGATCTGCCAAAATGCCTGAAAATACTGCATTGTGTCTGAACGTGGAAGCTAAGCAGTGACATCCCTGGTTAGGAATTGGATGGGTGGCCAGCAAGGAATACCAAGTCTTTCCAGTTATATTTCAGAGGTAAAACCAAATTTGAAGGAAAATCTATGAAATCTATGGGGTCCCCATAAAGTTGACAAAGTAACTCGAAGGCATATACTGTATTTACCTGACTAATGCTCACCTTTTGGGGCTAAATAACCTGGCCAAAATGAGGCTGCGCGTGAGATTTGCATCATACGATCCTCTGAACCAAAGCAAAAGCTGCACTAGAACCCCCTCTTTGAGGACCTTATCTCTCATTTAATTGCATTGACTCGATGCAATGCGATCCTGGGATCTGGAGTTTGGTGCGGCCTCAGCATCCTTTGGCCGAGAAGGCAAACTACAATCCCCTATGACTCCATACCACTGGACCAAGGCAGTTAAAGTGGAGCCACCAACAAATCCCAGGTATGGAAGGTGCTGTTTCAGAGGAAGGAATTATCTGACTATTTCCTTGCCTAAGAGAACCTTTCAAAGTTCATGGCGTTGCCCTAAAGCCGACAGGTGAGTCGGAGGCACACCTATAAGATCACCTGCCTTGATATATTATAGCTCTATCTATCTGCTCCACCGGGTATTTGGAGCACCCTCCAGTGGTTGACCTGTTCTTCAGGATCTAATGGCTCTCTCTCTCACACACACACAGCTGGGATGAAGAGAACTAGACTGGGGGAGTGTGTCTCTGCTAGTTCTTCTGGACCTCTCAGTGGCTTTTGATACCATCAATCATGGTATCCTTCTGGGCTGGCTCCCTGACATGGGACTGGAAGGCACTCTCTTGCAATGACTACAGTCCTTCCTGGAGGGCTGGACCCAGATAGTGGAGCTGGGGGGGGGGAGGTCCTTTTCGACTCCCTGCCCAGTAGCCTGCGGGGTTCCTCAGGGCTCAGTTCTGTCTCCCGGTGTTGTAGTTCAGCCTGTGATTGTATTAGATGTCAATGGGGATGAGGGTTTTTCTGGGCCTGAGTCAAGTTCAGGCCTTTCTGAGAGGCCCGAGGTCTTCTCCTGCAGATTCCCAAGGTCAAATTCCTGGGAGATGTCAACAGCAGTCTTTCTCTGAGGAACAGTCTTCTGAGGGTGATTGGTCAGGTGCAGAATTTAATGAGTGTGAAGATAGGAAACAAGACTTTTGTAAACTGAGACAGAATTCTCAGGATCGGTGGTCAATCCATCTGCTGGAAATAAAGATAAGAAATCCTTATCTCAGTGGTTCTCAACCTTCCTAATGCCGTGACCCCTTAATACAGTTCCTCATGCTCTGGTGACCCCCAATCATAAAATTATTTTCATTGTATTGTCAAAGGCTTTCATGGCCGGAATCACTGGGTTGGTGGGGTTCAGAATGCTCTTTGACTGTAGGTGAACTATAAATCCCAGCAACTACAACTCCCAAATGTCAAGGTCTATTTCCCCCAAACTCCACCTATGTTCACATTTGGGCATATTGAGTATTCGTGCCAAGTTTGGTCCAGATCCATCATTGTTTGTAGGTTTTTTCGGGCTATATGGCCATGGTCCAGAGGCATTCTCTCCTGACGTTTCGCTTGCATCTATGGCAAGCATCCTCACTACCTCTGAGGATGCTTGCCATAGATGCAGGCGAAACATCAGAAGAGAATGCCTCGGCTCTAGACCATGGCCATATAGCCCGAAAAACCCCTACAACAACCCAATTATTTTCATTGATACTTCATAACCTACCTGCATACCTGCGTGACCGCATCTCTGTTTACGAACCCACACACTCCCTTCGATCATCCGGAGAGGACCTGCTCACGATCTCACCTGCGTTGCAGGCACGTTTGGTGGGGATGCGGGACATGGCCTTCTCTGTGGTGGCCCCCCAACTCTGGAACTCTCTCCCCAAGGACATCAGACAAGCCCCAGCGTTGGCTGTCTTTAAGGAAGAGCCTGAAGACCTGGCTGTTCCAGTGTGCCTTTCCAGAATAGGAAACTCCTGGTTTCAAGTCCCAAATGCACTTTGCTAGAGACTCAGGATTATCTGCACATTGCACCTACCTCCATATACCTCTACATATTACCTGCTTATGAGTTATTGTGTATTGTATGTTGTTGATTGTTGGCGGCCTTGGCGGCCTTGGCCGCATTGAGTCCTACAGGAGATTTTGTGGGGTATAAATAAAGATAATAATAATAATAATAATAATAATAACAACTGTAATTTTATTACTGTTATTAATCGTAATGTAACTATCTGATATACAGGATGAATTTTCATTCACTGGACCAAATTTGGCACAAATATCTCATACGCCCAGATTTAAATACTTTTGAGGTTGGGGTGGATTGTGTTTGTCATTTGGGAGTCGTAGCTGCTCGGATTTATAGTTCAATCAAAGCTCATTCTGAACTCTACCAACGATGGAATTAAACCAAACTTGGCACACAGAACTCCCATGCCCAACAGAAAATACTGGAAGGGTTTGCTGGGCATTGGCCTTGAATTTTGGAGTTGTAGTTCACCCACATCCAGAGAGCACTGTGGACTCAAACAATGATGGATCTGGACCAAACTTGGCATAAATACTCAATATGCCCAAATGTGAACATCGGTGGAGCTTGGGGGGAAAGAGACTTTGACATTTGGGTGTTGTAGGTGCTGGGATTTATAGTTCACGTACAATTAAAGAGCATTCTGAACCCCAGCACCGATAGAATTGGGCCAAACTTCCCACACAAAATCCCCATAACTAACAAAAAATACAGTGTTTTCTGATGGTCTTTAGCGACTCCTCTGACACCCTCTCATGACCCCCCAGGGGTCTCGACCCCCAGGTTGAGAAACACTGCCTTATCTGGTTGTAAGGGAGAGCGAAATGCTTTCCTTTCGGTACGTGGAACAGGAAAAACTTTATATTGAAACAGGGGAAGGGTTTTAGCTTCTCGTCAACGTTGAAACTTCATGACGGTCTTGTTTCCAAGTGGATTTGTAGTTTAATGTTTCAAGTTTCTGTTCTGTGTATTGGATTTCCATGCTGCCTTGTTCTCTGGATTTTGCAGCCTTGGATCTTGTGTTTTTACCTTTGTACCTTGAAGTTCATGGACTGTCTCATATCTTTGGATTATACTGTTTTTACCATTTTTACTGCTTTGCTTACATATATTCTAAAATAAACTGCTTGCTGAGTTTACTAAACTGGTGTGGTGTTTAAGGACAGAGGTGTTCCTGCTCAGGGATACAACATCCATGCTTTTTAACATTTACATGAAACCGCTGGGACAAATCATGCAGAGTTTTGGGGTTCAGTGTCAAATGTATGCAGAGGACAACCAACTCTATTACTCCTTTCCATCTAAAGCCAAGGATTCTGTTTTGGTCCTCAACCAGTGATTGTCATCAGTGATGGACTGGATGAGGGCTAGTAAGTTGAAGGTAAATCCAGACAAAACAGAGGTACTCCTGGTCAGTAGTAACGTGAATCGTGGTGTGAGATTGTAGCCTGTGTTGGATGGGGTTACACTCCCCCTGAAGGCACATGTCCGCAGTCTGGGGGTGATCCTGGACTCATCGCTGATGCTGGAACCTCAGGTGTCAGTGGTGGCCAGGGACTCCTTCACACAACTAAAATTTGTGCACCAGCTATGCCCATACCTTGAGACACAGGATCTGGCCATGACAGTCTACGCCTTGGTTACTTTCCGTTTGGACTACTGCAACCTCTCTACATGGGGCTGCCCTTGAAGACAGTTTGGAAGCTGCAACTAGTTCAGAGATCGGCAGCCAGGTTACTATCTGTTGCATTGTATTGTGAGAGGACGACTCCCATGATGCGGCAACTCCACAGGCTGCCAATCTGCTTCCAGGTTAAATACAAAATGTTGGCTGTTACCTATAAAGCCCTAAACTTTCAACTTTCCTAAGGTCGTGACCCCTTAATACAGTTCCTCCTGTTGTGGTGACCCCCAACCATAACATTATTTTCCTTGCTACTTCTTAACTGTAATTTTACTGCTGTTATGAATTGTAATGTAAATATCTGATATGCAGAATGTATTTTTATTCACTGGACCAAATTTGGCACAAATACCCCATATGCCCAAATTTGATGGGGTTGGGGAGGATTAATTTTGTCATTTGGAAGTTGTAGTTGCTGGGATTTAAAGTTCACCTACAATCAAAGAGCATTCTGAACTCCACCAACAATGGAATTGAACCATTTGGAACACAGAACTCCCATGACCAACAGAAAATATTGGCAGGATTTGGTGGTTACTGACCTTGAGTTTTGGAGTTGTAGTTCGCCTACATCCAGAGAGCATTGTGGGCTCAAACAATGATGGATCTAGACTAAACTTGGCATGAATACTCAATATGCCCAAATGTGAACACAGGTGGAGTTTGGAGAAAATAGACTTGACATTTGTGAGTTGTAGTTGCAGGGATTTATAGTTCACCTACAATCAAAGAGCATTCTGAACCCCACCAACGATAGAATTGGTCCAAACTTCCCACACAGAACTCCCATGACCAACAGAAAATACTGTGTTTTCTGATGATCTTTGGCGACCTCTCTGACGCCCCCTCGTGACCCCCACAGGGGTCCCGACCCCCACGTTGAGAAACATTGCCCTAAATGGTTTGGGCTCAGACTATTTGAAAAACCGCATTGGGCACCGAGGAGGCCCTGCTCTTGGTCCCACCCCCATCTCAAGTGTGGCTGGTGGGAATGAGAGAGGAGGCCTTCTCTGTGATCACCTCCCACCTCTGGAACTCCCTCCCAAAAGAACTAAAAACTGCCCCCTCTCTCTTTGCCTTCAAAAAATGGCTAAAACCCATCTCTGCACCCTGGCGTATGGAGAAGAGGAAGACTAACACGCCTCAACTTACATCCTGGGCTAGGTATGTCAAACCTTGTCTAGAAACTGGAATTTACTTCAGCCTGTTGGTTGCTGCAAATTACCTCATCTCTCGATAAGGTTTTTGTTATTAGTTGTTATTGTCTGTTATTAAGTTTCCTCTTGACATTAAGTCTCATTGTGTCCAACTCTGGGAGTGGTGCTCATCTCCATTTCTAAGCCGAAGAACCGGCATTGTCCGTAGACGTCTCCTGGGTTATGTGGCCAACATGACTGCATGGAGCGCCGTTACCTTCCTGCCGGAGCGGTACCTATTGATCTACTCACATTTGCATGTTTTCGAACTGCTAGGTTGGCAGAAGCTGGGGCTAACAGGAAGGTAACAGTGCGCTATGCAGTCATGCTGGTCACATAACCTTGGAGGCGTCTATGGACAACGCCGACTCTTCGGCTAAGAAATGGAGATGAGCACCAACACCCAGAGTCGGACTCGACTGGATTTAATGTCAGGGGAAAATCTTTACCTTTATTTAAAGGCAAAGTTTTCCCCTGACACAAAGTCTAGTCCTGTCCCACTCTAGGGGGTGGTGCTCATCTCCATTTCAGTGGTTTAACAAGCTGCACCACCAGGGGTCCCCTATACTGTATTATATACAGTACAACCTATGACACATTGTAATCTGCTGTTATATTATTATTATTATTATTATTATTATTATTATTTATTATATTGTATCTTATTATATAGGATAATATATTATATAATACTTTGCTATTATTATATTATTATTTATTATATTGTATCTCATTATATAGGATAATATATTATATAATACTTTGCTATATGATATAATACTTTTCTATTATTATATTGCTGTTATTTGTTATATTATATGATATTCTATAAAGCATAATATATTATATTACAATATGCTATTAATACTTATTACATTATATATTATTATATAGGATGTTATATAATATTTTGCTATTGTTACATTGCTATTCTTTATTATATTATAATATACTATATATAGTATATTATATTATAATTTGCTATTATTATACTGCTATTACTTATATATACACTGTTTACTTATTACATATATAGTACACACATATATATACTATATATATTATATAGTGTGTGTATATATATATATGATATATATAATATGATATATAGTATATTATAATTTGCTACTATTATACTGCTATACTTATATATATTGTTAACTTATCACATATATAGTAATATATATACTATAAATACAATATCGTGTTTGTATATATATGATATATATAATATGACATATAGTATTATATTATAATTTGCTACTATTATACTGCTATTACTTATATATACACTATTTACTATATCATATATATAGCTCATATATGATATATCATATAATATATATATATGATATATATGATATGATATATAGACTATATTAGAATATGCTACTATTATACTGCTATTACTTATACATACACTATTTACCATTTCATATATAGTACATATATGATGTATACTATATATATATATATGATATATAGTACATTACATTAGAATGTGCTACTATTATACTGCTAGTATTTATATATACATTGTTTACTATATCATATATATAGTACATATATATATATACTATATATATAATATAGTGTGTGTATATATTGTTGTTGTTAATTCGTTCAGTCGTCTCCGACTCTTCGTGTATATATATATATATATATGATATATAGTATATTATATTAGAATATGCTATTCTACTGCTATTACTTATATATACATTACGTAATATATCATATATAGTACACATATGATATATACTATATATAATATAGTGAGTGTATATATATATATATTATATTATATTAGATATTATATATCTATATAATATATATATTATAATATACATAATATATTATATATTAGAATATGCTACTATTATACTGCTACTATATATACACAATTTACTATATCATATATATAGTACATATATGATATATACTATACATATAAAATATAGTGTTGATTATATTATGCTATACTATATATATGTTATACTAGAATATAGTACTACTATACTGCTATTACTTATATATACACTATATACTATTGCACATATATAGTACATATGTGATATATACTATATACATAATATAATGTATATATATATTAGAATATATTATAGTGTGTATGTATATATATATATTATAGTGTGTTTGTACACACACACACACATATATATATTACAATATATTATAGTGTGTGTGTATGTATATATATATATATTATAGTGTACTTGTACACACACACAGACACACACACACATATATATATTACAATATATTATAGTGTGTTTGTGTATATATATATATATATATATTATAGTGTGTTTGTACACACACACACACATATATATTACAATATATTATAGTGTGTGTGTGTATATATATATATATATTACAATATATTAGTGTGTTTGTATATATATATATATAATAGTGTGCTTGTACACACACACACACATATATATTACAATATATTATAGTGTGTTTGTGTGTATATATATATATATATATATATATAAATTATAGTGTGTTTGTACACACACATATATATATATTACAATATATTATAGTGTGTTTGTATATATATATATATATAATAGTGTGCTTGTACACACACACACACACACACATATATATATATTACAATATATTATAGTGTGTATATATATATATATATTACAATATATTATAGTGTGTTTGTATATATATATATATATATATATTATAGTGTGTTTGTACACACACACACACATATATATATTACAATATATTATAGTGTATTTGTATATATATATATTATAGTGTGCTTGTACACACACACACATATATATTTCAATATATTATAGTGTGTTTGTATATATATATATATATTATAGTGTGTTTGTACACACACACACACACACACATATATATATTACAATATATTATAGTGTGTGTGTATATATATATTAGTGTGTTTGTATATATATATATATATAATAGTGTGTTTGTACACACACACACACACACACACACACATATATATATTACAATATATTATAGTGTGTGTGTATATATATATAAATATTATAGTGTGTTTATATATATAGTGTGTTTGTACACACACACACACACACATATATATATATATATTACAATATATTATAGTGTGTGTGTATATATATAGATCGATATAGTACAATATATTACATTATAATTTGCTATTATTATTATTATTGGAGGAGCCCGGAATGTCAATTCCCCAACGCATTCCAAAGGAGGAGACACGTGTCTTCCCCGTTTCCTAGTCCCCGCCCACTAGCAAGGAAGTGGGCGTGGCTCCAAACAGGGATTTCGCCCCGCCTGTGACGCAGAACACCTAATAAGGAACGCCGGGGCGTGGCTTGGAACGGAGTGGGCGTGGCTTGAGACAGAGTGGGCGCGGATTGGCTGAGTATATAAACCATCGCTGCTTGCCGCCAGAGCGAAGCTTGTGAGTGCTAATAGAAGTGGAGCTTCGAGGTTGCACGTGTGAATCGGTTTCTTTTGCCGTGTTGGGCCCTTTCCGCGATGGTGATGGAGGAAGTCTCGATGCTGGAGTGTTCGGGCTTGGCGCGGCTGCTGCGGGACCCGGCGGAGAGCGGGCGGACGCTGGTGCTGGACTGCCGGCCCTTCCTGGCCTTCTGCCAGGCCCACGTCCGGGACTCGAGGCCCGTGCACTGGAATGGACTGCTCCGGCGCCGCTCCCGAGGAAGAAGCAACGGAGGAACAGGCGGCTTGGTGGGTCTGGAAGGGCTGCTGCCGGACCGGGCGCTGCTGGGGCGCCTGCGGAGGGGGGAAGTGGCCCATCTGGTGGCCCTGGACCAGGGCAGCCCCGCCCTCGACGCCCTCCGCCCGGACTCCCCCGCCAGGAGCCTCCTCGCCGCCCTCCTCGCCGAGGAACCCGGGCGCGGACCCCCACGGACACAGCTCTACCTCCTCCGAGGTACCCAGGCACACCCCCCTCCCAACAGTTAGGAATGGGGGGAGAGCCGAAGTTGGCCCATGCCTGGCCTGCCTACTCCATGCACATCTCTATCTGCCTGTCTATTTCCCTCCCTCCCTCTTTGTATCTATCTATTCCAGTGGTTCCCCACCTGTGGGTCCCCTGAGGTTTTGGCTTTCAACTCCCAGAAATCCTAACTGTTGGTAAACTGGCTGGGATTTGTGGGAGTTGTAAGCTAAAACACCTGGAGAGACACAGGTTGGGAACCACTGCTTTATTCTGTCACTGTCTGTCTCTCCATCTATCCATCCCAGCCTCCCTTTCTTTCTTTCTATCTCCCTCTATCTCTGTCTATCTCTATCTACCCATTCATCCCTCCCTCCCTCTCCCTCTCTCTCTCCCTTCCTTCCTATCTATCTATCTCCCTCCTCCATCCATCCATTCCTTCCATCCATTCCTTCCTTCCTTTCTATCTCTCCCCTCCATCCATCCATCCCACCCTCCCTCCCTTTCTTTCTATCTATCTCCCCCCTCCATCCATCCATCCCACCCTCCCTTTCTTTCTATCTATCTCCCCCCTCCATCCATCCATCCATCCATCCATCCCACCCTCCCTTTCTTTCTATCTATCTCCCCCTCCATCCATCCATCCATCCATCCCACCCTCCCTCCCTTTCTTCCTATCTATCTATCTATCTATCTATCTCCCCCCTCCATCCATCCATCCCACCCTTCCTTCCTGCCTTTCTTCCTTCCTATCTATCTATCTATCTATCTATCTATCTATCTCCCCATCCATCCATCCCACCCTTCCTTCCTTTCTTCATTCCTATCTATCTATCTCCCCCCTCCATCCATCCTACCCTCCCTCCCTTTCTTTCTTTCTATCTCCCCCCTCCATCCATCCATCCCACTCTTCCTTCCTGCCTTTCTTCCGTCCTATCTATCTATCTATCTATCTCCCCATCTCCCCCCTCCATCCATCCATCCATCCATCCATCCCACCCTTCCTTCCTTCCTTCCTTCCTTCCTTCCTTCCTTCCTATTGCTTTCTTTCTTTCTATTTCCATCTGTTTATCTCCCACCCTCTTTCTTTCTATGTATTCTATCTCCCTCTCTCCTTCCTTCCTTCCTCCATCTGTTTATCTCTTCTTCTATCAATCTGATCTATCTATTCTATACTATCTGTTTCTCCATCTGTCTCTCTCCCTCTTTCTATCTGTTTTACCTATCTATGTATCTCCATCTGTCTCTCCCTCCATCTATCTCTATCTGTATCTATCTTTCTATATCTCTCTCTCCCTCTTTGTCTCTATTTACATCAGTCTCCCAGCCCCCTCTCTATTTCCGCTTGTCTATCTCCCTCTATCTATCTATCTATCTATCTATCTATCTATCTATCTATCTCCCTCCCTCCCTCCCTCCCTCCCTCTCTCTATCTATCTATCTATCTAGTATCTACCTATCTCTCTCTTTCTATGTTTTCTGACTATTCTGTCCATCTATTCAATTTCTCTTTCTATATATTACATCTACTCTACCTACCTACCTCTCTACCTACCTATCTCTCTCTTCCTATCTCTTCTAATCTCTCTATTCTATCTATCTGTTTTATCTATGTATCTCCATCTGTCTGTCTATCCATCGCTATCTGTATCTATCTCCCTTACTCTTTTCCCCTCCCTCTTTCTTTTTCCATCTGTTTATATCCCTTTCTCTCTCTGTCTCCACCTATCTACCTATCTATCTATTTCTTATTCTATCTATCTCTAACTGTATCTCCCTCCCTCCCTCTTTCTATCTGTCTTATCTATCTCCTTCTCTCTTTATTCTATCTATCTATCTGTCTGTCTGTCTGTCTATCTATCTATCTATCTATCTATCTATCTATCTATCTATCTCAGTCTCTCTATTCTATCTATCTAGCCTTGTTGAGTCTCCATATGGAGAGAAAAAAGCAATATATAAATAAAAATATCACTCTCTTTCTTTCTTTCTATCTATCTATTCTGTCTGTCTCTATCTCCTTCTGTTTCCTTTCTCTCTTCCTACCTACCTACCTACCTACCTACCTACCTAGTATCTATGACTAGTCTATTCCATTTCCCTATCTCTATATTACACCAGCTCTCCCTCCCTACTTATCTTTCTCTTCTTATCTATTCATATCTCTCTATTCCAGTGGTTCTCAACCTGGGGTCCCCAGATGTTTCTGGCCTACAACTCCCAGAAATTTCAACCAGTTGACCAGCTGTTAGGATTTCTGGGAGTTGAAGGCCAAAAACATCTGGGGACCCCAGGTTGAGAACCACTGCTCTATTCTCTCTCTTGCTTTCTATCTACCTACCTATTTATTTCCTCTCTATCTAGCTCTCTATCTACCCACCTATCTCTCTCTTCCTATCTATTATCTCTCTACCTACCTATCCATCCTTTTTTTTCCTTTCTGTATGCTTCTTATCTGTCTCCCTATCTCTCCTATCTATCTATCCATCCTCTCTCTCTCTCGCCTGTCTATCTGTCCTCCATCTATTCTATTAAGTCTATTCTATCCTATCTATTCTCATGTCTGTCTTGTTGGACTGCCAGGCCCAGCAGCCCCAGCCACCCTCATTGCCCCTGATCGCCTAGATTGGCCTGCTTCCTCTCTTCCTCTTCTCTGATGTCTTTTTTTGGTGTCAACTATAACTCCCAGTAGAATAAATGGCAGCACTTGAGCTGCTGCTGCTTAATGCTATGAAGTAATGGGATCTGTAGTTTCACATGATATTGAGCCTTCCCCACTGGGTGTCATCAAAGCTCCCATTGAGCAATAGCAGTTAAAGTGGGGGCCAAATGGGGAAAGTGTAGGGTCCTCTTCTCTTAGGGCTTTGAAATGTCCATCTATTGTTTCCCATGCAAAGGTGTGCTAAAATGTTTCCCTCTTCCACGTGTCTTTTGTCTAGGTGGGTTTGAAAACTTCCAAGCAAATTTCCCCGAATTGTGCTTTGTGGCCCCCACACCGCTGGCGACCACGGAAGTGCCTCCTTCTCCTTCTCCACTTCTGCCGAGTCCTGAAGGCAGCGCCAACACCCCCTCCTACGACCAGGTAGGCGGCTCACCTGCTTCAGCACCTTTTGGCACCAATTTATTTACGACATTTATATGCCACCTTTCTCACCCCGAAGGGGGATTTAGAGCGGCTTATGAAATATATATACATATAAGATATTATATTATTAGTATAGTACAATATCAGTATTAAATATTACTATATTGTATTATACCATTATATTGTAATATTAGTAATATAAATAATTATTTTTCATATTATATTTTTCATATTATATTGCATTATATTATAATATAATACTGGCATTGCCCATCAACTCAAATAGAATATGGCATCAAGAATACAGGCCCAGGGTTGGCAAGGAGCTCAAAACCCCCTCAATGTGCCTATCAACCCCATATGGATATGGCACCAATGTGCACCAAGTAGGCATGCACATAAACTCAAACTAAACATGACAGGACAAGGAATCCCTTAGGAATCTTCTTGTGGAGAGAATAAACATAAACATCAACATAATAATAGCAATAATAATAATAGTAATAATAATAACAGGAGCCCCCTGTAGCACAGTGGGTTAAACCCCTGTGCTGGCACATTCGAATCTGGGGAGAGCGCAGATGAGCTCCTTCTGTCAGCTCCAGCTTCTCATGCGGGGACATGAGAGAAGCATCCCACAAGGATGGTAAAACATCAACAACATCAGGCGTCCCCTGGGCAACATCCTTCCAGACAGCCAGTTCTCTCACACCAGAAGTGACTTTCAGTTTCTCAAGTTGCTCCTAACACGACATAATAATAATAATAATAATAATAATAATAATAATATAGGAATAGGGCACCAGGTTGTCAAAGAACTGCACAAGCCAGTCAAGAGGGTCCCAGTGGCGATCAGCACACTGGGTGCAGTGCCTAAAGACCTTGGCCTGCACTTAAACACAATCAGCGCTGACAAAATCACCATCTATCAGCTACAAAAGGCCACCTTACTCATATTTGCATGCATTATTTGCCAATACATCGCACAGTTGTAGACACTTGGGATGTGTCCAATGTGTGATCCAATACAAAAGCCAACAGAGTGATCTTGTTTACTGTGTGCTCATCTTGTTATGTGTCTAAATAATAATAATAATAATAATAATAATAATAATAATAATAATAAAATATAGGAATAGGGCACCAGGTTCAAGAAGCTCAAAACCCTTTCAATGTGCCTATCGACCCTATAATGGATTGGCTCTAAGTAGACATACTCACAAACCCAAACTGGATTTGGCACCAAGTTGGCAAAGTGCTAGAAATCCTCTTAACGTATCTACAAACCTAAGATGAATTGGGCACCAAGTTGGCAAGGAGTTGGAAACCCTCTTAAGAGGCCCATAAACCCAAACGGGATTTGGCACCAAGTTGGCAAAGTGCTAGAAACCTTCTTAACATGCCCACAAACCTAAGATGAATTGGGCACCAAGTTGGCAAGGAGCTGGAAACCCTCTTAAGAGGCCCATAAACCCAAACGGGATTTGGCACCAAGTTGGCAAAGTGCTAGAAACCCTCTTAACGTGTTCACAAACATAAGATGAATTGGGCACCAAGTTGGCAAGGAGCTAGAAACCCTCTTAAGAGGCCCATAAACCCAAACAGGATTTGGCACCAAGTTGGCAAAGTGCTAGAAACCCTCTTAACTTGCCCACAAACCCAATTCAGCACCAAGTTGGCAAGGAGTTGGAAACCCTCTTTAAGATGCCCATAAACCAACTAGACATATTCCTAAACCCAATATAGATTTGGCACCAAGGAGCTTGAAACTGTCTTGGCATGTCAATAGACCCAATATGGATTCAACACCAAGTTGGCAAGGAGATGAAAACTGTCCTTGCATGTCCATATTGATAAACCCAAGACGGTTTAGGTCACACGTTTGCAAGAGACCGAAAGCCCTCTTGCTGTGCCCAAAAACCTAATAATGAACTGGGAACCCCCTTGGCATGCCCATGCCCTCCCAAATTGCTCTTAGTTAACAGGCCATGCTTTTTAATTGAACTGTCTAGACTTTGCGGCAGGGCTAATTGTGCAAAACGAGTGCTGGCGCGACAGGGAGGGCAGAAGGAAGGAGACTCTTCGGCAGCTCCTATCCCTGAGGCTTTAGTCTATGTGCCGGAGCTGGGATTTGTAGTGACTCAATTTTAATCCACTTTTCCCAAACATATAATATACATAAATATATATAAAATAATTGCATATAGCCAAGGCGTCACTGGAGATGCCTGAAGGGAAAAACTGAAGAATGTACAAGAGTTCATTAAACAATATCAAATAGTCTGTAATGTGTTCATTCTGTGCCATCTTTGCACTCTTGATACCATTTTCCTTATTTCTAATGATGCCAATTTTGGTTTGTGGACTGGACAATGGCTTTGGGTTCGAATCCTTTCTTGGCCATATTTGCTTGGGGAGATAGAGAGGAATATAAATAAATAAATATAATAATAATTGTATTTTCAGGGGCGTAAAACATATTTGGTGTTGACTATGGGCCCTTCCACACAGCCCTACCCCATTTCCCCAAAAATAAAACATCCCCTGAAAATAAGACCTAGCAGAGGTTTTGCTTAATATAAGGCCTCCCTGAAAGTAAGACCTAGCAAAGTTTTTGTTTGGAAGCGTGCCCGCTGAACGGAACACCATTCAGCTGTGATTCAACGATAAATGTGAATTCTTCTTCATGGAAAAATAAGACATTTCCTGAAAATAAGATTAGCACATCTTCGGGAGCAAAAATCAATATAAGGCACTGTCTTATTTTCAGGAAGGAGGGTAGTATCCCAGAATATCAAGGCAGAAAATCCCAAATTATCAGTTTTGAACTGGAATATATAGCAGTGTGGACTCAGATAACTCAGTTCAAAGCAGATATTGTGGGATTTTCCGACTTGATATTCTGGGATATAAGGCTGTGTGGAAGAGTCCACAGTTTATATATAATTATTACAATATTATGATCATAGCACCATATTAGTATTATATATTACTATATTATACTATACTTCAATATTATTAGGAACATTACATGTAATATGTAACATATAATTATATTATATTGTATTATTAGTATTATATTGTATTACAATATTATGATCAATTTATTATTATTATTAGCCATATTTATATACCGCCTTTCTCAGTCTGAAGGCGACTCAGGGTGGTTTAAATTGTACAGTATATGTAAATACAATATATTATTAGCATAGCACAATATTAGTATTATATAGTACTAAATTGTACTACACCATTATACTGCAATATTATTAGGAATGTTACATGCAATATATAATATACAATTATTATATTGTATTGTTAGTATTATATTGCATTACATTATAATATTATGATCAATATTTTATGTAAATACAATATATTGGAGCCCCTGGTGGCACAGTGGGTAAAACCCCTGTGCCGGCAGGACTGAAGATCGACAGGTTGCAGGTTCAAATCCGGGGAGAGACGGATGAGCTCCCTCTATCAGCTCCAGCTCCTCATGCGGGGACATGAGAGAAGCCTCCCACAAGGATGATAAAAACATCAAATCATCTGGGCGTCCCCTGGGCAATGTCCTTGCAGACGGCCAATTCTCTCACACCAGAAGCGACTTGCAGTTTCTCAAGTCGCTCCTGACACGACACAAAAAAATACAATATATTATATTATTAGTATAGCACAATATTAGTATTATATATTATCATATTGTTGCTGGGGAGGGGCTATTCCTCCCTGGTTTTTTTAAAAAAAAGGATATTATTATTATTATTATTATTATTATTATTATTATTAGGGCATGGGATGGGGTTGGATGTGTTGGCTTTTGGGGTCGCTTTAATTGCTGCCGCTACACTTTTATGGGAAACACTTCCCCTGAATAGGTCTCCCCATAAGATCATGTAGCCTGTCATGAATCAGTGTTGGCCCCATCCGCCGCTTTGATCTTTTAATCCAAAGGCAGATGGCATTAGCCCTGGCATTATCAAATTACTATCAAAATCCCCCCTCCCAAAAAAGCCTGATTAATTTAATCCATCCTTTTAAGCTTAATCTTCAATTTCCATGCAACTGCGTCTCCTTTCTGAGAAGCTAGCCAATTTCAAGGTCTGAGCCATTATGACAGCCCTATTTTGGTGGCGGGGGGATGGCTGGGAGTGGATATAGTTGGCATGACAAGAGATGCATGGTAGTCAATAGCTGACGGGCATTGCTGTCTTCGTCCTCCCTGCAGGGTGGTCCTGTGGAGATCTTGCCCTTCCTCTTCTTGGGCAGCTCCTTCCACTCCTCCAACCGGGAGGTGCTGCAATCCCTGGGCATCACGGCCGTCCTCAACGTCTCCTCCAGCTGCCCCAATTACTTTGAGGAGCAATTCCAGTACAAGAGCATCCCTGTGGAAGACAACCACATGGCCGAGATCAGCGCCTGGTTCCAGGAGGCCATCAACTTCATCGGTGAGCCATACAAACTCATTATGTCCATTATGGGGTGCAGGGCTTGGACTCTATGTTGGTATCTCCTTGCTTGGTACCTTGCATGGTATCTCCATCCTTACACTACATTCCTGAGCTATCAATGTCATCTCCTCATAAACACATGGGAAACACCATCAAAGCCTTCCTGACAAATGGCCACCCAGCCTCTACTTAATAATATTTATACTACTAATAGTACTATAGAATCCTAGATTTGGAAGAGACCTCAAGGGCCATATAATCCAACCCCAGTCTGCCTGGCATAAGGACACCATCAAAGTTCTCCTGACAGATGGCCATTCAGCTTTTACTTAATAATAATCATACTAATAATAATAGTACTATAGAATCCTAAAATTAGAAGAGACCTCAAGGGCCATATAATCCAACCCCAGTATGCCTGGCATGAGGACACCATCAAAACCCTCCTGACAGATGGCCATCCTGCCTCTACTTAGTAATAATAATACTAGTAATGATAATGCTATAAAATCCTAGAATTGGAGGAGACCTCAAGAGCCATATAATCCAACCTCTGCCTGGCATGAGGACTCTGTCAAAGCCCTCCCGACAGATGGCCATTCAGCCTCTACTTAGTAATTATAATACTACTACTACTACTACTAATAATAATAATATAGAATCCTAAAATTAGAAGAGACTTCAAGAGCCATATAATCCAACCCCAGTTTGCCTGGCACGGGGACACCATCAAAGCCTTCCCGACCGATGGCCATCCAGCCTCTACTTAATAATAATCATAGTAATGATAATACTATAGAATAACAGATATGGGAGAGACCTCAAGGCTCTCATAATCCAACCCCAGCCTGCCTGGCATGAGGACACCATCAAAGCCTTCCCGACAGATGGCCATCCAGCCTCTACTTAATAATAATCATAGTAATGATAATACTATAGAATAACAGATATGGGAGAGACCTCAAGGCTCTCATAATCCAACCCCAGCCTGCCTGGCATGAGGACACCATCAAAGCCTTCCCGACAGATGGCCATCCAGCCTCTAATTAATAATAATCAAAGTAATGATAATACTATAGAATTATAGATATGTAAGTGACCTCAAGGCCCATATAATCCAACCCCAGCCTGCCTGGCATGAGGACACCATCAAAGCCCTCCCAACAGATGGCCATCAAGCCTCTACTTAATATGAATCATATAATAATAATACTATAGAATCCTAGAATTGGAAGAGACTTCAAGAGTGAATGTTGCAATTAGCAAGCTTGAATAACACTGAGGAGCCTGCAGCTGTAAATTTGATCTTTGCGTAGAGGTAGCCTGGCTGTTGTTGCCTGGAGGTATCCTCTGTCAGGGAGGTGTAAACTGGGACTTGATTGTTTGCTGCCTCAAGTTGGATGTTTGTAACTTATGGACTGCTAGTACAATGGGTTCAAGTTTACAATGGGTTCAAATTCTTGTTGACACACTTGGTCCTGAGATGTTGTTGACCCTTTTCTGCTTCTTTTGCTGCAGATTCGGTGAAGAGCAGTGGAGGGAGGGTGCTGGTCCACTGCCAGGCGGGCATCTCCCGCTCGGCCACCATCTGCCTGGCTTACTTGATCCAGAGCCGCCGAGTCCGGCTGGAGGAGGCCTTCGACTTCGTCAAGCAGCGCCGAGGGGTCATATCCCCCAACTTCAGCTTCATGGGGCAGCTCCTCCAGTTCGAGACGGAGGTCCTGTGCCACTAGGCTGCCATTGGCGCCTACAACTCTTCCAAACACAGAGACTCGGACAGTGTGCCTGTTTACAATAGAAACCAATTGATGACGTTGGAAATTCTGGAAGGTCCAGGTCAGGCTTGGGCTCATCCACCCTCCAGGTGTTTTGGACTACAACTCCCACAATTCCTAACAGCCGATAGGCTGTTAGGAATTGTGGGAGTTGTAGTCCAAAACACCTGGAGAGTGGATGAGCCCAAGTTGGCCCACACCTGGTCGGGATTGTGATAGCAGCGTCAAACTGCTATAACTCTGCAGTGCGGATGCAACCTTGGGTGGCATGTCCTTGGACTTTTCTAGCAGGGATTTCCAAATCCCATTGAACTACTGGCATTATGGTTTTGAGTGTTGGACTGAAACTTGGGTTCAGATTTTCTCTCAGTTCCCATCTACATTGCAATCTAATGCAGGGTGGAATCGTCTACTGCAGCACAATTGTCTTACATGGCAGTGTAGACTCATATCTACACTGCCATGTATTTATTTATTTACTATATAAATATAGTAAATAAATAAATATCCTGCAGCTCCGTGACCGTGTAGACTCCTGTATTGCAGCTCAATGCAGTTAAACTGCATTAGATGGCAGGGTGGACTCATATTGCAGCTCAAATGCATTAGATAGCAATGTAGACTCACCTATCATAGCTCATTTACATTATATGGCAGTTTAGGCTCATATATTGCAGCTCAATTGCATTATATGACAGTGTAGACGCATATATTGCAGCTCAGTTGCATTACACAGCAATATAGCCTCACATTGGAGCCCAATTGCATTACATGGCAGTGTAGATGCCTATATTGCAACTTGGTTGCATTAGAAGGCTGTGTAGACTAATTTATTGTAGCTCAATTGCATTTCATGGCAGTGTAGATGCGTATATTGCAATTCAGTTGTATTACACGGCATCGTAGACTCCTATATTGGAGCTCAATTGCATCATATGGCAGCGTAGATGCATATATTGCAATTCAGTTGCATTACACGGCATCGTGGACTCCTATTTTGGAGCTCAATTGCATTATATGGCAGCGTAGATGCATATATTGCAATTCAGTTGCATTACACGGCATCGTAGACTCCTATATTGGAGCTCAATTGCATTATATGGCTGTGTAGATACATATATTGCAATTCAGTTGCATTACACGGCATCGTAGACTCCTATATTGCAGCTCAATTGCATTATATGGCAGTATAGACACCTGTATTGCAACTCGGTTGCACTAGAAGGCTCTGTAGACTCATCTACTGCAACTCAGTTGCATTTCATGGCATTGCAGACTCCTATATTGGAAATCAATTGCGTTATATGGCAGTGTAGACACCTATATTACAACTCAGTTGCATTATATGGCAATGTAAACACCTATATTACAACTCAGTTGCATTATATGGCAATGTAAACACCTATATTACAACTCAGTTGCATTATATGGCAATGTAAACACCTATATTACAACTCAGTTGCATTATATGGCAATGTAGATTCATCTATTGCAGGTCAACACAATTCAGCTGCCTTATATGGCAGTGTAGAGTCATATATTGCAACCCAATTGCATTATATGGCAATGTGGATTCATCTATTGCAGCTCAATGCAGTTTAACATGGGAGCCCACCTTGGGCACTTCATCTTAGAAGGAAGCAATGGGAAGCCTATTGTGAGCAAACCAAGAGAGGCCGAAGAGAGATCTGCCATTAGGATTGTGCTCCCATTGCCTTACAGGGGTCTGAAAAAGAAATGGCCCCATTTCTACGTTTGATATTGTCTGCTGTGAAAGTCTTGGGTGTTTCGTTGCCCGGGATTGAAATGTCCTTTGTCTGAATGCACTGAGAAGAGGCACCCCCTTTTGTGGCCAAAGAACCCTTTGTTTTCCTTGGGGTGTTGCCTTAAACTTTATTGCAAGGGTCCCGTTCACTGGTTGGTTTCCATGGGACTTCTGGCCCATGGATTGGGACCATATCCTGATCTCCCTTCGATGCCACAGTCTCCTGATCCAAAGCAATAGAATGTTTGTGCTGTTTAGAGAAACTCTTATCTGGATTGGAAATGACTCTCTTTCTTTTGTTGCACTTTATATTTATTATTATCACCTGTGGCAATAAAGAGACCGATTTTTATACCGAATTTGTTTTATTGGTTTTTTAAAAAATATATATATTGATAACAAAAGATTCCTCCAGGCTCAGCCAGGCCTTCAAATGCTAATGAAGGTGGCCAGTTGAAACATTCACACCCAGCTCCAGCAGAGAAGAGCTCTTTGCCCCACCCCAGTCATTCCACAGATATATAAACCCATTTTCCTAATTTCAACAGACCTCACTACCTCTGAGGATGCTTGCCATAGATGCAGGCGAAACATCAGGAGAAAATGCCTCTAGAACATGGCCATATAGCCCGAAAAAACCCACAAGAACCTAATATTGATATTATTTTATTTATTATTCGCAATTTATATTCCACCCATCTCACGTAGAATCATAGTTGGAAGAGACCTCATGGGCCATCCAGTCCAACTCCCTGCCAAGAAGTAGGAATATTGCATTCAAAGCACCCCCGACAGATGGCCATCCAGCCTCTGTTTAAAAGCTTCCAAAGAAGGAGCCTCCACCACACTCCGAGGCAGAGAGTTCCACTGCTGAACGGCTCTCACAGTCAGGAAATTCTTCCTCATGTTCGGATGGATCTCCTTTCTTGTAGTTTGAAGCCATTGTTTTGTGTCCTAGTCTCCAGGGAAGCAAAAAACAAGCTTGCTCCCTACTCCCTGTGGCTTCCTCTCACATATTTATACATGGCTATCATATCTCCTCTCAGCCTTCTCTTCTTCAGGCTAAACATGCCCAGCTCCGTAAGCCGCTTCTCATAGGGCTTGTTCTCCAGACCCTGATCATTTTAGTCGCCCTCCTCTGGACACATTCCAGCTTGTCAATATCTCTCTTGAATTGTGGTGCCCAGAATTGGACACAATATTCCAGGTGTGGTCTAACCAAAGCGGAATAGAGCATGGGGAGCATGACTTCCCTAGATCTAGACACTATGCTCCTATTGATGCAGGCCAAAATCCCATTGGCTTTTTTTGCTGTCACATCACATTGTTGGCTCATGTTTAACTTGTTGTCCACGAGGACTCCAAGATCTTTTTCACACGTACTGCTCTCGAGCCAGGCATTGTCCCCCATTCTGTATAACCCAAAGATGAGCCCCCAGTGGCGCAGTGGATTAAACTGCTGAGCTGCTGAACTTGCTGATCGAAAGGTCACAGGTTCGAATCTGGGGAATGGGGTGAGCTCCCGCTGTTAGCTCCAGCTTCTGTCAACCATGCAGTTTTATTTATTTATATCAGATATTTGTACCTTGCCCTTCTCAATCCCCCCCCCCAGGGGGGGCAACTCAGAGCGGCTTCCAGCCAGCAACAATATGATGCCTCCAATGTACACATAATAAAATACATAAAATCCAATAATTACATTCAAAACTTTAATCACATTAATTAATTAAAACCTGTTTCTGTTTCAATAACAGCCTGGTGGTCTTATCTGAGCTGAATTCTGTAGTTAGGGACTCCTTTAAGCTTGTCCATTTCCATAGTAATTGTCACCATTGTCACTGTCATTGCAGTTCAAAAACATTCAAATGTGAGTAGAGCAATAGGCACCGATCCGGAGGGAAGGTAATGGCACTCCATGCAGTCATGCTGGCCACGTGACCTTGGAGGCCTTCAAACGGGAAGCATTCCATCCTAGACTTTATGTGTTTCCTCCACTGCAGATACCCCATTTTTTCTTACTCTCTCCATTGGTGTGGAATTTGCATGACCCCGCCCACTGCCTCTCCCTTAATGCTTTCCTATCCTTTTGTATCACACACAGCAAACAGAGCAGAATTGATCAGCAACTGAACATACTAGAGAGGTTTGGGGAGAATTCACCATGATTTCTAGGAGTTGTACGCCTTGGGATGCATAGTTCACCTGCAATCTAAGAGCACTCTGAACCCCACCAATGATGGATCTGGAACTAACTTGGCACACAGAACCTCCATGACCAAGAAAACATACTGGAGGTCTTTGGAGGGATTTCTAGGAGTTGTAGTTCACCTACATCCCAAACCCATACAAAGATTGAACTGGACCAAACTTAGCATGCATACCAGATATGCCCAAATTTGAATACTGGTGTGTTTGTGGAGAATTGCCCCAGACATTTTGGAGTTGTAAGTACTGGGATGTATAGTTCATTTGCAATCAAGGAGCACCCTGAACTCCACCAAAGATGGAATTGGACCACACTTGGCACACAGAACCCCAATGACTAGCAAAAAATACTGGAGGTCTTTGAGGGAAATTTACCTTAATTTGGGGGAGTTGTAGTTCACCTACATCCAGAGTGCACTGTGAACCCAAACACTAATGGATCTGGACCAAACTTGGCACACACACTTGAAACAGTGGCTCAATCGCAAGGAGCAAATCAATACAAAAAGAGCTAAAGATGAAAGGGTTAAAGTGAGTTGCTAATGGAGACATTTATTCAGGTGTGTTGGCCTCACCTGAGCTTTATATAGGGCTCCAAAGGGCCATTTTCTTTGGAATTGGAACATCATTTCCATTCATATATAGATAGATAATAATAACTCTACTGATTTGGTAACTAAACCAGGGATTTAAAACCATGGCCATTTGGTGCATGGTCACTGGACTTCTTGGACTACTTTCGGGTGAGTAAAGGATACACATAATCCTTTGGGTGGGTGTAGCTACACTGTGGAAGTAATGCAGTTTGATATCACTTTGGCTCAATGCTATACAGTCCTGGGAGTTGTAGTTTTCATCACAATATATAATCATCAAGATTATAATAATTGAGATATAGAGTGAAACGCTTGGAAGGAAGTGGAGAGAATGACAGATTCCACCCCATATATGAATATGTGTAATTCTATATTAATCTGGTGGCACAGTGGGTTAAACTGCCGAGCTGCTGAGCTTGTTGAACGAAAGGTCGCAGGTTCAAATCCGGGGAGTGGCATGAGCTTCCGCTGTCAGCCCCAGCTTCTACCAACCTAGCAGTTCGAAAACATGCAAATGTGAGTAGATCAGTAGGTACCGCTCTGGTGGGAAGGTAACGGCTCTCCATGCAGTCATGCCGGCCACATGACCTTGGAGGTGCCTATGGACAACGCTGGCTCTTCAGCTTAGAAATGGAGATGAGCACCACACCCCAGAGTTGGACATGACTGGACTTAATGTCAGGGGAAAACCTTTACCTTTACCTAATTCTATATGTCTATGTTTATTATAGATATAATAGATATTTTTATTTATTGTGTCAGAAGCAAATTGAGAATACAGTTATAATGTATAGAAAAAAATACAAAAAAAGTTTAAAAACTTGGCATTATACTAAATTTCCTCTGACCAGAAGCTGGCCACTTGTGATGTCTCTGGTGTCACTTTAAGAAGATCATCTGTTGTGCATGTGGCAGGAGACAGACCGCATTGTAGTAAGTGGTCTGTGGCTTGCTCTTCTCCATACTCGCATATCATGGACTCGACTTTGTGGCCCCATTTCTTCAGGTTGGCTCTGCATCTCGTGGTGCCAGAGCGCAGCCTGTTCAATGCCTTCCAAGCCACCCCCCTTCTCTGTGCCAGGGAGGGAATCTCTCATCCGGTCTCAGCCACTGATTGAGGTTTTATCCTGCCACTTTTGGACTCTTGCTTGCTGAGGTGTTCCTGCGAGTATCTCTGTAGATCTTAGGAAGCTATTTCTTGATTTAAGGCCTTGGCATCCTGGATGATATCTGAACAGAGGATGGGCTGGAGATGTCACTGCCTTGGTCCTTTCTCTGCTGGCTGCTACTTCCCAACTGATGTCAGGTGGTGCAATACTGGCTACACAGTATAATTTCTCCAGGGGTGTAGGGTGTAGACATACTGTGATAATGTGGCAATCTCATTAAGAGCCGCATCCACTGCTTTAACGTGGTGAGATGTGTATGCAAGCACATAGGGCATGCGTACTCAGCAGCAGAGTAGCCAAGCGCAAGGGAAGATGTCTTCACTGTGTCTGGTTGTGATCCCCAGGTTGTGCCAGTCAGCTTTTGTATGATATTATTTCTAGCACCCACTTTTGCTTGATATTCAGGCAGCGCTTCTTGTAGGTCAGAGCACGGTCCAGAGTGACTCCCAGTTATTTTGGTGTGCTGCAAAGCTCCAGTGCAATTCCTTCCCAGGTCATCCTCAGAGCTTGAAGTGCATGTCTGCTCTGAAGATGAAAAGCACATATCTGCGTGTTAGGTGGATTAGGAATCAGCTGGTTTTCCCTGTAATAGGCAGCAAGAGTGCCTAAAGCTTCGGAGCGCTTCTTTTCAACCATTTCAAAGCTCTCTGTTTGGGTGGTGGTGGCATGATCGTCAGCATAGATTAAGCTCTTTGTCCCTTCTGGTAGTGACTGGTCATTTGTGTACATGTTGAACACTGATGGATCAAGCACGCTCTCCTGACGCAGGCCATTCTTTTTTGTCATCTGCTTCTAGATATAATAGATATTATTGATATAGATTTCCTTGCCTTTTATTTATGAAATATTTATTTTATCTATATGTGTGTGTGTATGTGGTTACATCCTTGCCTTTTATTTATTTTTAAAATATTTATTTTATTTGCATTCTTTATTTCCTTGTCTTTTCTTTCCTTGCATCAATTGGGGTGAGAAATGGCAGGTTTTGCCACCAGAGGGTAAGCGCATAGTCATCTATGGCCAGCTATGCATTGCATTGCCCTTTGCTGCCACCTCGTGTTAAGTCTTGTATTGCAAACTCATAATCTTCTATGGCAAGCTACCCATTGTAGTGCCCTTTGCTGCCACCTAGTGTTCAGTCTTATATTACAAGATCATAGTCTTCTATGGCCAGCTATTCATTACATTGGACTTTGCTGCCACCTAGTGTTCAGTCTTATATTGCAAGCTAATCTATGGAGCCCCCAGTGGCGCAATGGGCTAAACCCTTGTGCAAGGCTGCTGCTCCCTCTCTCAGTTCCAGCTCCCCTATCTCAAGTACATCCTGATTCACAGGCCAGCTATTAATTGTATTTCCCTTTGCTGCCACCTAGTGTTTAGTCTTATATTACAAGATTATAGTCTTCTATGGCCAGCTATTCATTACATTGGACTTTGCTGCCACCTAGTGTTCAGTCTTATATTGCAAGCTAATATATGGAGCCCCCAGTGGCGCAATGGGCTAAAGTTGTGCAAGGCTGCTGTTCCCTCTGTCAGTTCCAGCTCCTCTATCTCAAGTACATCCTGATTCACAAAAAACGTTTTCTACGTCCAGCTATTAATTGCATTGCCCTTTGCTGCCACCTAGTGTTCAGTCTTATATTGCAAGCACATAGTCTTCTATGGCCAGTTATTCATTGCATTGCCCTTTGCTGCCACCTAGTGTTCAGTCTTATATTGCAAGCATATAGTCTTCTATGGCCAGTTATTCTTTTCATTGCCCTTTGCTGCCACCTATTGTTCAGTCTTATATTGCAATAACATAGTCTTCTATGGCCAGTTATTCATTGCATTGGCCTTTGTTGCCACCTAGTGTTCAGTCTTATATTGCAAGCACATAGTCTTCTATGGCCAGTTATTCTTTTCATTGCCCTTTGCTGCCACCTATTGTCCAGTCTTATATTGCAAGTACATAGTCTTCTAAGGCCAGTTATTCATTGCATTGGCCTTTGCTGCCACCTAGTGTTCAGTCTTATATTGCAAGCACATAGTCTTCTATGGCCAGTTATTCTTTTCATTGCCCTTTGCTGCCACCTATTGTTCAGTCTTATATTGCAAGTACATAGTCTTCTAAGGCCAGTTATTCATTGCATTGGCCTTTGTTGCCACCTAGTGTTCAGTCTTATGTTGCAAGCACATAGTCTTCTATGGCCAGTTATTCTTTTCATTGCCCTTTGCTGCTACCTATTGTTCAGTCTTATATTGCAAGTACATAGTCTTCCAAGGCCAGTTATTCATTGCATTGCCCTTTGCTGCCACCTAGTGTTCAGTCTTATATTGCATGCATATAGTCTTCTATGGCCAGTTATTCTTTTCATTGCCCTTTGCTGCCACCTAGTGTTCAGTCTTATATTGCAAGCACATAGTCTTCTATGGCCAGTTATTCTTTTCATTGCCCTTTGCTGCCACCTATTGTTCAGTCTTATATTGCAAGTACATAGTCTTCTAAGGCCAGTTACTCATTGCATTGGCCTTTGTTTCCACCTAGTGTTCAGTCTTATATTGCAAGCACATAGTCTTCTATGGCCAGTTATTCTTTTCATTGCCCTTTGCTGCTACCTGTTGTTAAGCCTGGATGAAGCCCTTATGGAAACTATGCGTCTGTATTTAGCCTCCTCTATCCAGGGCCGCGGAGACACCTTCCATGCCATGCATTCTGAAGAAAACCAATTGGAAGATGCTGCAGACCCACCAGACGACATTTTGGACATCAACCTAGGTAATGTTTGAATGACTGAAAGAACTATCTGTCCCTTCTTGTTTTGGAGATTCGGAGATCAGGGTTTGGTTTCCATTCGGCCACGGAAATCCATTGGGGGTTCATCTACAGCAGGGCTATCCAGAGGGCATCTAGTTCAACCGATTTCAGCCAAAAGCACAGTCAAAGCCTTCCCAACAGATGGCCATCCAGCCTTGGTTTAAAAACCTTCAGAGGAGACTCCATTGGATTTCCAAGGTAGTCTATACTTCACTAGAATTGGAAGGGATCCCCAAAGGGCATCTAATCTAACCCATCAGGCAGACAGGAAGGCTCAACCAAAGCTATATGTTATAATACTGTATGGGACATTTATAAGGGGATAGAGCATCAGAGTTCAATGGAGTGTCCTGCTTTTTGTCGTTTGTAAATAGATGGCCTTCTGTTGGGAGGGATTGTATTGTATTTTGCAGCCTGGAAGGAGAGTTGGACTAGATCAGCATTTCTCAACCTAGGGATTGGGACCCCTGGGGGGGTCACCAGGGGATGTCAGAGGGGTGTCAGAACCCCCATGACCAACAGTATTTTCTGTTGGTCATGGGGGTTCTGTGTGGGAAGTTCGGCCCAATTCAATTGTTGCTGGGGTTCAGAATGCTCTTTGATTGGAGGTGAACTTTAAATCCCAGCAACTACAACTCCCAAATATCAAGGTCTATTTTCCCCAAACTCAACCAGTGTTTACATTTGGGCATATTGAGTATTAGTGCCAAGTTTGGTCCAGACCCATCATGGTTGGAGTCCACAATGCTCTCTGAAGGTAGGTGAACTACAACTCCAAAACTCAAGGTCAATGCCCACCAAACCCTCCCAGTATTTTCTGTTGGTCTTGGGAGTTCTTTGTGCCAAGTTTGGTTCAATTTCATCATTGGTGGAGTTCAGAATGCTCTTTGATTGTAGATGAACTGTAAATCCCGGCAACTACAACTCCCAAATGACAAAATCAATTCCTCCCAGAACCCTAACAGTATTCAAATTTGAGTGTATCGGGTATTTGTGCTAAATTTGGTCCAGTGAATGAAAACACATCCTGCATATCAAATATGTACATTACAATTCATAACCGTAGCAAAATGACAGTGATGAAGTAGTGACGGAAATAAAGCTATGGTTGGCGGTCACCACAACATGAAGAACTAGATTAAGGGGTCATGGCATTAGGAACCACTGGACTAGAAGGCCTTTGGGGGTCCCATTTGTGGATCTAAACGGGAAAATGGATGCAGCTGGCCCCGCTTTAATGGTCTTGTTGAGTTGGAATCCTGCATCCTGTCAGCTTTTGCAAAAATTTCCATTATTATACAGCGATTCCTATCCTAATGGGACATAAGATGCCATTTTAAAACCATACACGGCATCACCAAATTCAGCCATTTATTGGCCTTCTTTCCCAGACCTGATCCTTCCAGAGGCGCCAGAAAGCAGTTTCCTGATGGAAGGAGATATCATCAAAACGGTGAGTTGCAAGAGTTGTGTTGAGATTATCTTGTCTTGGCAGACAGGTTCTTTTAATCAATTACATAGAGCCTTCGACGAACAACATCACAGCACAAGGAGAAATATACACTGTACATGACTTCCTTATATACAATTCATTTACACATAGCAATCTCTGATTGGTTCCCAACTCATTAACCCAACTCAGACCCAGGATTACATCATTCACAATCACCTGGACTAGGCCAGAACACATTCCCCAAATGTTCTATATACAGTTAATGTATGACTCAGCATTCCCAATAGAAGCCCATTAGCAGTGCATGACTCAGCTATATTACATTGCAATACATTGTAAAACCTGACTTCGGGTTGCCATAAGCCAGAGATAACATTGAGGCAGATGACCATGCATATGGTTATCACTGCAGGTTTTGCATAGTTATTGGGAATCATAAAAGAAAATGAAATGTAAAACGAAGGAAAGATGGATGACATCCAACTCCTGATTGGAATCGGATGGGAGAATTTTGGGATTTTTGGGTGGGAGAATTGGAGGAAATCATACATTTTGTGAACTTTTTGTTTTCATTCTCCTTTCTCTTCTTCTCTCCTTCTTTTCTTTCTTTTTCAATCTTATTTTTTCTTTCCTTTTATCTTTTTTTTCTTTCTCTCTTTTTCATCTTATTTTTTCTTTCCTTTTTTCATCTTTTCTTTCTCTCCTTTTCATCTTATTTCTCTCTCTCATTTCTTCCTCCTTTTTTCCTCTCGTTTTCTTTCTCTCATTTTCCTTGTTCATTTTCTCCTCCTTTCTCCTCTCTTTTTTGTCGTCATCATTTCTTTCTCTCCTTTTCTTCCTCCCTTTCTTCCTCCTTTTCTTCCTCTCCTTTTCTCCTTTTCATTTTCTTTTTTGTCTTCTTTTTATTTATGTATTCTCTCTTTTTCTTCCTCATTTTCTTCTTTTCTCTTCTGCTTTCTTTTTGCTCATCTTGTTGTCTTTCACGACCTTTCTCCTCCTTTTCTCTCTCTATTCAACTTATTTTCTTTCTCTCCTTTTCTGTCTCTTATTTACCTTATTTTTTCTCTCCTTTTCTCCTATTTCTCTCTTACTCATCTTTTTTCCTCCCCCTTTCTTCCTCCTTTTCTTTCTCTCCTTTCCTTCTTTTTATTTATTTTTTCTCTCCTTTTTTTCTTTCTCTCCTTTTCTTCCTCCTTTTTTCTTTTCTCCTTTTTTTCTCCCCATTTTCTTCTCCTTTCCTTGCTCATTTTCTCCTCCTTTTCTCTCTTTTTGTCATCTTTTCTTTCTCTCCCTTTCCTTTCTCTCCCTTTCCTTTCCTCCTTCTTTTCTCTTTCTTTTTTGTCTTCTTTTTATTTATTCTTTCATTTTCTCCATCCTTTTATTCTTTTCTCCTCTTTTCCTTTCTCTCTTTTTCCTCTTCTCATTTTCTTTCTCTCCTTTTTGCCTTCATTTCTCTCTCTCTTATTCATCTTATTTTCTTTCTCCCCCTTTCTTCCTCCTTTACTTTATCTCCTTTTCTCGTTTCTTTTCTTTCTTTCTTTTTGTCTTCTTTTTAGTTGTTTTTCTCTCCCTTCATTCTTTTTATCTTTCTTTCTCTCATTTTCTTCTTCACCTTCTTTTCTCTCTTTTTCTTATCTTTTCTCTCCTTTCTTCCTCCCTTTTCCTCTCCTTTCTTCTCCTTTTTCTTTCTCGTTTTCTCCACCTTTCCCCCTCCCTTTTCTCTTTGTTTCTCTCTCCTTTTCTTTCTCTCCTTTTCACCTTCTTTCTCTTTCTTTTTGTCTTCTTTTTATTTATTTTTCTCTCCTTTTCTTTCTCTTCCTTTCATCCCTCCTTTTCTCCTTCTTTTCTCTCTCTTTTTCATCTTATGTTTTTCTCATTTTTTCCTTCTTTTTGTTTTGTCTTTCTCTCCCTTTCTTCTCCTTCTTTTATTTCTTTCTCTCCCTTTCTTTTCCTTCTTTCATTTTCCCTTTCTTCCTCTCCTTTCCTTCTCCTTATTTTCTTTCTCCTTTTTTTCTTCTTCTCCTCTACCCAGAGTCCCTTCCGGCTGTTTTCTTCTGCCAATCCAAGGTGGCCAAAGAAGAGAGGAATTGTCCAGATCCCATATGTGATTTCTTACAGATACGGTAAATGGAGCAAACGTTGGAAAGCCTTCAGGTCCAAAAGACAAAGAGGGAACGGGGGTGTTTGGTGGCTTGGAGTTCATCCAAAACAAAATCCCTTCCATTCTTCCTTTGGTGCAAGAGAGAAAGCTTCAAAGGCCCCCAATTCCAAAAGCTAGAGATCAGCCATAGGCATCTCTAGGTTCTCCCATGTGATTTGCAATGTCTTTATTTGTGGTTTTCCCCTTTCATGGGGGTCCTGGCCCCCCAACCCTTGCAACTGTATTGTGCCCTAGGTTTTTGTTCTTTATCGCAGATCAATCCAGTTTGAAGATCATTGAGGAAGCCTTTGAGGAGTTTGCAAGGTTCACCTGCATCCGATTTGTTCCTCATTCCTACCAGAGAGATTTCATCTCCATTGCGCCACTTTCTGGGTTAGTGAATGGCTGGAGGAATGGATCCAACTGGGAAAGAAATGGGAAGGGATGCTACCTGGAGAGAAAAGGGGGATCTAAACAAACGAAAAAGAGCCCCCAGTAGTGCAGCAGGTTATATTGCCTTGATGTTCTGGGTTATATGGCTGTGTGGAAGGACCTTAAGGCACTGTAGCCCCCGATGGAGCAGCAGGTTAAACCACTGACATTAAGTTTCCCCTTGACATTAAGTCTAGTTGTGTCTGACTCTGGGGGTTGAAGCTCATCTCCATTTCTAAGCCAAAGAGCTGGTGTTGCCCGTCGACACCTCCAAGGTCATGTGGCTGGCATGACTGCATGGAGTGCCATTACTTTCCCACCGGAGCGGTCCCTATTGATCAACTCACATTTGCATGCTTTCGAACTGCTAGGTTGCCAGAAGCTGAGGCTGACAGCAGGAGCTCACTCTACTCCCTGGATTTGAACTGTTAACCTTTCAGTCAGAAAGTTCAGCAGCTCAGTTTAATCCACTGTACCACCGGGGGCTCCCATCTCTTATCTGTTATTATTTTTTATGATTATTGATTATGCTTTAGTACATTATTATTATTATTATTATTATTATTATTAAGTATTTAGTATCATTTTTATTATTTTTATCGGTTATCTATCATCTTTTATTGTTATTATTTATTTGGTATTTATTATTTAATTATTATTATTTAGTTTTTAGTATTATTATATTATCTTTTATCTCTTATCTATCATCTATTATCATATTTTTTATTTTTTATTATTTAGTATTATTTAGGTAAAGATAAGGTAAAGGTTTTCCCCTGACATTAAGTCAAGTTGTGTCCAACTCTGGGGTGTGGTGCTCATCTCCATTTCTAAGCCAAAGAGCCAGCGTTGTCCGTAGACACCTCCAAGGTCATGTGGCCTACATGACTGCATGGAGCGCCATATTATTAGTATTATTTGGGTTCAGTTCTTGTGGGTTTTTTCGGGCTATATGGCCATGTTCTAGAGGCATTTCTCCTGACGTTTCGCCTGCATCTATGGCAAGCATCCTCAGAGGTCCTCATTATTTGGGTTGTTGTAGGTTTTTCGGGCTATATGGCCATGGTCTAGAGGCATTCTCTCCTGATGTTTTGCCTGCATAGATGCAGGCAAAACGTCAGGAGAGAATGCCTCTAGACCATGGTCATATAGCCCGAAAAAAACCTACAACAACCCAGTGATTCCGGCCATGAAAGCCTTCGACAATACATTAGTATTATTAATTAATTAATTATTTTGTTATCTTTTCTCTCTTATCTAGCTATTATCATCTTTTATGATTATTTAGTATTATTTATTTATTTATTTCATTTTTAGTATTACTTAGTATTTAGTATTATTTAGTTTTCATTTTATTTTTTATTATTTCTTAGTAATTTTTTTTCCAAATTCTTTTATTATACCCACAGTTATTTTGAATGGGCTTCCAGCATTACTTAAAAATAGTGTAGTTTCCAATCCATAAATATTAAAAACAGAATTTAAAACCAACCCATCAATTAAAATCCATTAGTTTCACCCTTGGTTTGCCCTGAAATGGAGTACTGTATAGCATTTTCCAAGATGGCTCTTGCCCTGAGATTCCTCCTCCATGCCCTGAAAATGGGCAAAGATGCTTGAACCAATGTGAATTATTGTTTGACTGGGAAGGATGAGAAACCTTGCAAAATACAACTCCCAGGAGTCCGTAGCCGTTCAAGTGGTATCGAAGTGGATTAATTCTACCATGTAAATGCACCCTAGGATTGTGCTGGTGCAGGGGTTCTCAACCTTCCTCATGCTGTGACCCCTTAATACAACTCCTTATGTTGTGGTGACCCCCAACCATAAAATTATTTTCCTTCCTACTTCATAACTCTATTTTTTCTACTGTTATGAATCTTAATGTAAATATCTGATAAGCAGGATGTATTTTCATTCACTGGACCAAATTTGGCACAAATACCCGATTACGCCCAAATTTGAATACTGGTGGGGTTGGGGGGGAGGGGTTGATTTTGTCATTTGGGAATTGTGGTTGCTGGGATTTGTAGTTCACCCGCAATCAAAGAGCATTCTGAACTCCACCAATGATGGAATTGAACCAAATTTGGCACACAGAACTCCCATGACCAACAGAAAATACTGGAAGTGTTTGGTGGCCATTGATCTTGAGTTTTGGAGTTGTAGTTCGCCTACATCCAGATAGCACTGTGGACTCAAACAATGATGGATCTGGATGAAACTTGGCAGGAATACTCAATATGCCCAAATGTGAACACTGGTGGATTTTGGAGAAAATAGTCCTTGACATTTGGGAGTTGTAGTTGCTGGGATTTGTAGTTCACCTACAATCAAAGCGCATTCTGAACCCCACCAATGACAGAATTGGGCCAAACTTCCCACACAGAACCCCCATGACCAACAGAAAATAGTGTGTTTTCTGGTGGTCTTTAGTGACCCCTCTGACACTCCCTCGTGACCCCTCCAGGGGTCCCAACCCCCAGGTTGAGAACCACTGTACTAGTGTTTGGTTGGTATGGTAAACCACAGCATTTTTCCACATTGATGGGAGTTGCAATCCAGTAATACCAGGAAGATCCATCCCTGAGTCAACTGCAAAAGTCTTTCTCTTTCGAGTTCATTTTCTTTTTCTTCCCAAATGCCTGTTTTTCATCCATCCTCTTTAATATTTAAGGCTGAGTTGGCTGTTGAGTGGCAGGAAATGCTCCGAGCAGGAAAGCCACCTGCGAACATTGGCTCTTGTGGTGGCGGAGACGGTTTTGCTTCTGCTTGTAATGAAATTCTTCATTGCAGCTGCTTCTCCAGTGTGGGACGCGTTGGCGGGATGCAAGTGGTGTCTTTGGCCCCGGTGTGCCTGCGGAAAGGGAGAGGCGTCGCTCTGCACGAACTCATGCACCTCTTGGGCTTCTGGCACGAACACTCCCGGGCCGACCGCGACAAGTATGTCCACATCTCCTGGAACGACATCTTGACCGGTAAATATGGCTCCGGCTCACTGCACCAATGGTCCAAGAGTCTTCCTCGACGTGCAGGCCTTTCCTTGCAAGTCAGCTTGACATCAAAAGATTGTGGAGCGGATCATTAAGTCTGCACTCACTTAGAAAGGAATGTTGTGATTGCTGAAAGCCCGCATGGATCACTCAAAAACAGGTCATGCCAGACTCATCTTATCTCTTTTTCCGATAGATTCACAAGCTTGGTAGATGCAGGGAATGCTATTGATGGAGCATATCTTGATTTCAGCAAGGCCGTCGACAAAGTCCTTCATGACCACCTTGCAAGCTAATTAGTCAAATGTACCACCTTATCACATTGAGAAATGTCCCGGTCGTATGACATTTCAGCCTCTATTCCAGCATTTTTCAACCTGGGGGTCGGGACCCCCGGGGGGGAGTCACAAGGGGGTTTCAGAGGCGTTAGAATCATAGAGTTGGAAGAGGCCTCATGGGCCATCCAGTCCAACCCCCTGCCAAGAAGCAGGGAAATTGCATTCAAAGCACCCCCGACAGATGGCCATCCAGCCTCTGTTTAAAAGCTTCCAAAGAAGGAGCCTCCACCACACTCCGAGGCAGAGAGTTCCACTGTTGAACAGCTCTCACAGTCAGGAAGTTCTTCCTCATGTTCAGATGGAATCTTCTTTCTTGTAGTTTGAATCATAGAATCATAAAATCAAAGAGTTAGAAGAGACCTCATGGGCCCATCCAGTCCAACTCCCTGCCAAGAAGCAGGAATATTGCATTCAAATCACCCCTGACAGATGACCATCCAGCCTCTGTTTAAAAGTTTCCAAAGAAGGAGCCTCCACCACACTTGGGGGGCAGAGAGTTCCACTGCTGAACAGCTCTCACAGTCAGGAAGTTCTTCCTCATGTTCAGATGGAGTCTCCTTTCTTGTAGTTTGAATCATAGAATTATAGAATCAAAGTTAGAAGAGACCTCATGGGCCATCCAGTCCAACCCCCTGCCAAGAAGCAGGAATATTGCATTCAAATCACCCCTGACAGATGGCCATCCAGCCTCTGTTTAAAAGCTTCCAAAGAAGGAGCCTCCACCACACTCGGTGGGCAGAGAGTTCCACTGCTGAACAGCTCTCACAGTCAGGAAGTTCTTCCTCATGTTCAGATGGAATCTCCTTTCTTGTAGTTTGAAGCCATTGTTTCATGTCCTAGTCTCCAGGAAAGCAGAAAACAAGCTTGCTCCCTTCTCCATGTGGCTTCCCCTCACATATTTATACATGGCCCTCATCATGTCTCCTCTCAGCCTTCCCTTCTTCAGGCTAAACATGCCCAGCTCTTTAAGCGGCTCCTCATAGGGCTTGTTCTCCAGACCCTTGATCATTTTAGTCGCCCTGATGAAAAACTCCAAAATACTTAATAGCAATACATTTAGTTTTGCTTTTAGGCTGTGCGTTTGTTGGACCAGATGGATGTCCCTTGTAGACGACTTCCAACGCTGCGATTCTTTGGCAGGAATTTCATCCAAATTCAAGTTACATGGGAGAATCCAAAAATCCAACTTTGCCAATCGCAGTTCTGCGATATCTTTATCAATTGAGACTTGTGTGCCAGCTGCGACCGTACCTCGCGAAGGCTGATCTGGCCGGGGTGGTCCATGCCTTGGTCACCTCTAGAATGGATTACTGCAATGCGCTCTACGTGGGGCTGCCCTTGAAGACGGCTCGGAAACTTCAATTGGTCCAGCGGGCAGCAGCCAGGATGCTAACCGGGGCTCATTATCAAGAGAGGTCTACCCCTCTGTTTAAGGAGCTCCACTGGCTGCCATTTATTTTCCGAGCCCAATTCAAGGTGCAGGTGCTTACCTACAAAGGCCTGAACGGTTTGGGACCACCCTACCTGTGTGACCGCATCTCCATCTACGAACCCACACGCTCGCTCTGGTCATCTGGGGAGGCCCTGCTCGTGATCCCACCCACGTCGCAAGCGCGCTTGGTGGGGACACGGGACAGGGCCTTTTCTGTGGCTGCCCCCCGACTTTGGAATGCCCTTCCAAAAGATCTTCGACAGGCCCCTACTTTGGCAGCTTTCAGAAAGAACCTAAAAACTTGGCTGTTCCGATGTGCCTTCCCAGATTAGGAATTCCCCATCCCAAGTCCTAGAAGCACTTTAGTACAATTCATATTACTGCACACCGCACTATTTTAATCCTATGCTCCCCCTGCCACTCCAGCACTTTTAACCCTGTACCCCATTGCGCTGGCCGGCCCAGTTTTAAAGTGTCTTGATGTATTGTTACTGTTGTTTGTTTTTTGCTTAACTATTTGATTTGCTTTGTTTATTATTGTTGCGTTATGTTTTTACTGTACTGTGTTTCTGAGGCTTCGGCCTGTGTAAGCCGCATCGAGTCCTTCGGGAGATGCTAGCGGGGTACAAATAAAGTTAATAATAATAATAATAATAATAATTTAGCTTCTGTCTTTCATTGGTGAGCTTTCCTCTGCATTCCAAATGGGCAAACCCTAACCTTTTCAATTGCTTATTCTCAGGTTTTGAGATGAACTTCTTGAAGTCTTGGAATACCAATATGCTGGAGGACTATGATTATTCCTCTGTGATGCACTACGGCAGGTAAGCGAGCCACACACAATGCTTCTGTAGGCATCAATATCCCCATAAAGCTGTGTTTCTCAACCTTCCTAATGCCACGGCCCCTTAATGTAGTTCCTCATGTTGTGGTGACCCCCACGAATTATTTTCGTTGCTACTTCATAACTGTGATTTTGCAATTGTTATGAATCATAATGCAAAGATCTAATATGCAGGATGTATTTTCATTCACAGGACAAAATCTGGCACAAATACCCAATACGTCCAAATTTGAATACTGATGGAGTTTGGGTGTGTGTGATTTTGTCATACAGATTCTATGGAATTAAAATGGATTCACAAGCAACTTACAGTTACATTGGCTAACAAACAAAAGGGAAATACATTTTTACTCAGCATTCACACACATGTACATGCATCCATCCTCATGCATCCAAATATTAGGTAAAGATTTCCCCTTGACATTAAGTCTAGTTGTATCTGACTCTAGGGGTTAGTGCTCATCTCCATTTCTAAGCTCGAGAGCCGGCATTGTCCATAAACGCCTCCAAGGCCATGTGACTGGCATGACTGCATGGAGCGTTCTTACCTTCCAGCAGAAGTGGTACCTATTGATTTACTTACATTTGCATGTTTTAAAATGGCCAGGTTGGCAGAAGCTGGACCTAACAGTGGGAGCTAACCCACTCCCCAGATCTCGAACCACTAACCTTTCAGTCAGCAAGTACAGCAGCTCAGTGGTTTAACCCGCTGCATCACCAGGGGGGTTATCCAAATATTACCATCTCCTTTTTCCTCTCCTTGGAGAAGAACACCTGTTAGGCCAGACCCTGCTTTCCTGCAGCTTGCCAACACATAGTTCCAAAACTTCTGTAATGCCAAAATGCCAAAAAACCAAGGATCAGATCCCTGTCTTCCATACAGCAGAACCTGACTCCCTGCAAATGTATCATGACTCCAAAACTCACTCCTTCCTCTTCCCTTGAGAAAAGAAGCCCAAAGTGTAGATAATCTTGCTTTCCCACAGCAGATCTGACACTCTCCGTGGTACAGTATCTCCCTCCTTCCCAACGGAGTGGAGCATAGCGTGTGAACCAGCCTCCTCAGGTCTGTCAAACTTAAGAATTATTAGATTGAGTCTTTTATATGAATATTCTGCTGATGTAGTAAATCATGGTCCTGTTTGAAATTATTTTGGGTCTTCACCTCCTGACATAGATGTTTGTCTTCAGGTAACGAACCATTGTGTTCTGGGTTTGACTTGAAACAGCATTGTCTTTGACTTATGTAAACAAAGATCATTTTCTTTAGAGTTAATCCGGTTTCTGGGCAGCAAATGTTGACAGATGTAAACATTTCTCTTATCACTGTCACAGTCCTTGTCACAGTTTACTTTTTCAGTTCCCATTAGCAACTTTTAATTACAGTCCAGCAAGCAGACAGTTTGTTTATTTATTTATTTAGAACTATTATATACCGGTCTTCTCGACCTCCGCAGAGGGACTCAGTATGGTTCACAACAAAAGATTCATAGACAATAATTTAAAACATCACATCCCATAATTCACTAAAACATTAAAATACAATCATATAATTACATAATGTCAAATCGTCAAAATGAAGTCACAATTCATCGCCATCCGTCCGTGTGGTCAAGAGTTATTGACTCACTCATCAAATGCTAAATTCCAAAGCCAGGTTTTCACCAGTTTTCTAAAAGCCAGGAGAGAAGGGGCAGATCTAATCTCCATTGGGAGAGAGTTCCAGAGCCGAGGGGCCACCACCAAGAAGGCCCTGTCCCTTGTCCCCACCAGACGCGATTGTGAGGGTGGTGGGACTGAGAGCAGGGCCCCTCCAGAAGATCTTAATAACCTTGATGATTCATAGGGGAGTTAAGGATTTAGTCATTGCAGGCCTTAATCTTTTAGAATGGTGTATCCAAAATTATTAGCTCTCATTCATTCATCTTTCATACAATTTCATTCAAACCATATATCATATTTCAAATCCACATTTATCAAAGCTCATTTTAATTTGACATATGGCCCCAGCAGCACTATATGAGAAAAGGATATTAGGATATTACCAGCCATCTGTGTGATATATCTTCAGCTATCTCCTTCCAAGTTGCTTGCTGAAGCACCAATGTTTTTAACTTTGCCGCCAGATCGTTTTTCTAACCCTTTCAGGACTGCCTTCAGCATGACCGGCCTCCCCACCATCATCCCACTCTCCAGGCACGATGTCTTGCTTGGCCAAAGGTGGAACCTCAGCAGATCAGACATTGCCAGGGTCAACAAGCTTTACAGGTGTTCGCAGGTTGCAGCTCAACCAGGTAAGGAACCGGCCATGGCTTTGTATCTGAAACGTGGCTCTTGAACAGGTTGAGAGAAGGAAATTTAGAGTTGATAACCATAGAGTGGTTTGGACTAGGTTTAACTAACTTTAAATCCACACAAAAAGATTGATATCTTCAGAGATGATCAACTTTCGCAGAACAGACATGTGCAATGTCTTTTAGCAGCCATGTTTTGCTGTGTGCTCTCAAGCCGTTTCTGACAAATGGCCATCTTAAAGTGAACCCATTGCAGGGTTTTCTTGACCAGATTTGTTCAGAGGAGGTTTGCCCTTTGATTGTTTATTAATTTGGGGGCATTTAATGTTTGCCATGTTTGTTATTTTTTGTAACCTGCCCTGAGTGGGCAGGTTATAAATAAAGTATTATTATTATTATTATTATTATTATTATTATTATTATTTCTTCTTGTATGACCTACTCAAGGGCACTAAATGAGTTTCATGGCTGGATAGAGAGAGATCTAAATAGATATCAAGGAGAATCCATTGGTGGACTTCTGGCAGTTCAGTGGATTTCCACCTGCGAAGAGCTGGTGGGTATCCATAGGTGTTTCATCTGATGCAAAACATGAAGTCCACTGACTCTGACATGAGCTTATGTGGCTAGGGTCCATATTTGGGGAGATCTTCTTGAAGGGAAGGGCCTGGAGGTGGAAAAATACCAACCAGGACAAAGAGGGAGGCTCAGGGTGTAAATTTACCAGCCAAAGCAGAGAGAAGGGGAAAGTTCAATGAGGAATTGCCTAGAAACAAGCAGGCACAGAAAGGGAAATGCAGGAGGGGGAAATTGGGTTGCTGAGGAAAAACAAGCACAGAAATACCAATAAGAGCCACACAAGAAGAAAGAGATAGAGATAAGACGTGGATCGGAGAAAATATCCTGCATGCATGCATCTCAGTTTTGGTGTGGCATTTTTTTTACTATGCTTCACCCAGCAGGATGGATTGACCAAATAAACCTTTTGAACGATAGCCTTGCTTCCAGTATTTGACTAGATAAAGACCCCAGAGGTTTTGGGGCCTTAAGAAAGAAGGATATGGCGGTGCACCCCAATATTCTAATCTGTTCTCACTTTTCTTCCAGAAACGTCAACATGGAGAGCTTTTAAGAAAAAAATGATGGATTTTGTTCCAAGGGAGACTCAACCTTACAGCAACTTGAGCCAAGTTGAGACCTCAACAACCTGGAGTCCTTATACAAAGGCTTCTAATGGAGCTACAATGTCTTCTAGCAGGACTGTTGATGAAGGTGTAACATCTCTAGAAGCCCAGACACAAACATGGTGGCCATGGGGACCGGAAGAGCCAAAAGAAAGCATGGAGTCCTCAGAGACTTCTAGCAAAGCAGAAGAGGGCAGAGGATTCTTAGGACCTACAGCAGCGACACCATACAAAAACCTATCTAATGAAATGGAGGTCCCCAATGTGGTCAGCACTTCCCAGAAGATCTCTTTACAAAACACCAACAGTAGCACAAAGGAGCTGAGAAGGAGCTCTCCAAGTGACAAAGAGATGTATCTACCTGAAGAGGAAAGGACGACTCTGGAAGGAGAGTTTCCCTTTACCGTTTGGACAAAAAGTCCACTTCCTATCTCATCAGAGATGGTCCTGGATGATACAGCAAAGCCTGGTCTGAAAATGATTGGTGCTGAGCAATTTGGGACACAAGGGAAGCACATTGCAGACCTGTCTGAAGCTATGGAAGCAAGGAGTACAAGGTCAACACAAAGTGTTGGATTGGGGCATACAAAGGGCTCTCCAAGCCCAGTTGAGTTATACGGGTTCTCTGTAGTGATAAACCAACCTAAGGAAGCATCCTATGAGACCATCAGCATATCTGGAAATGAGAGGAGTACCCCACCACAGATGGGAAGCACAGAGACCAAAGCAGCAACTGCTTTGTACAGGCTGCTCTCGCCAAAGAACTTAGCCTCCAACATTATGGGATTTGGGGAGGAAGAAACCATGAGCCCCAAAGCAGGAAGCCCAGCCAGTTCTGACACTGTTTCTGGGAATGTGGGAAAGGAAGTAGAAGGTTTCCAGAGCAGGGAGCACAGCACCCCAATGAATGTAATGTCAAATCCCAGTGGAAAAGATTATGGGGAAAACAACCTAGGACATGGTGCATTCCCTAGTGAGGAGGCACTACTTCCTGGAAGTGTAAGAGTTCCAAATACTCACCTGGGTTGGACAGGTGCTGGAAGCCCGTCCAGGTCTTGGTCTGCAGTCACAAAACAGCCAAAAGAGAGAACTGCCTCCAAAAACAAGCCTAGAGAATGGGAACCATTTTCATATCCTTCAACTCATCAGAGGAGAAAGGAGAAGAACAAATGGGAGATGCTTTCTAGAAACACATCTCCAGAATCCTTCACTGGGATTGGGGCCGAGGAACATACTCCTGCCCAGTTTGATGTATGGAAAATGGGGTCATTGGCAATAGAAACTGATTGGGCTACAAGTCCTGCAGAGGGACCTCATCTACCTGGAACAGTTGAAATGAGGACCAGAGCTTCGTGGTCACAACCAGGTCCTACCAAAGGATATGGATCCAGTGTCCTTGCTATGGGACAGGCACCATCTAGAGATGTGCAAAAAGAGTGGGAATCTGACTTAGCTTCTGTTACATCAACAGAAAGGCTGCCAATGGGGCAAAAGGTTGGCTTGAGCCACAGAGGGGAACTTGGGACTCGATCTCCTGGAGAAACCAACACCCATGGAAGGGGAACTCTGTGGAGACTCTTTTCTATGGAACCCTTTAGCAGCCAAATGCCCATCCAACCTAGAAAGCAGCCAGCAGGAACTCAAAGGCAGACACTTTCCATTGAAAGTATCATTCCTGGAGTAGGGAAAGCTCAGGTACAAACCAGAAATGCAAATACAGTAGCTTTGAAACTACTTTGTGGGGCGAATGTGTTTGGCGCTCTCTCTGCAACCAAACCAAGCATGAAAAAGGTGTCTCCGGACATGGAACACAAATTGGGAGCAACTGGTGGAGAAAGTCCAGTGCTGGAAACCAAGGGACATGATTCCACCTGGGAAGGAATAAGTACCCCTCTCAGTTGGATGAGTAAATCTAACACAGACAGAAGTGGGACAGGAAACTACATAGACCCTGGTAAAGAGGAAACTTCCTCTACTTTGCCCCATGTGGCACCTAATCATGGTGCTTCTCCAACAATGAATGTCGGTGCTCCCCGTGTCTCTTCCATCTTGGTTCTTAGCAAAAGACTCCGAAGTTCTTCAACTGATACTGAAGGTCCATCTCCACAATTTCTGGAAGCAGCCACCAAAAGCCAGGTTGCCTCTCATCCCCATGAAATGATCTCCACTGAACCAGTGAATGCAACAGAAGAGACGGTTCTCCACAAGATGAACTGGATTGCCACCTTTGCTCAGGAAGCCAGAAATGGACAGAGTGGTACATGGTCTCCTACCTTAGGAGTGGCATCTACAGCACTGCCTCCTGTCTCTTTTGCAGGTGAAACTCAACTTCTACAGACATCAGTGAAGCCTCCCAAGCCCAAGAACTTTGATGAGACATCCATAGGAAGCCATCCCACAAAGGAAAACCTGCCATCTACAGGTAAAGCCCTTGCGCTGGGCACTGCAATGGTTTTTGTGACTCACTTGCCCAATGCTGCCCATTTAGAGACTTGGAAGAGCCTGACAATGACATCAATTGGTATCAAGAGATGGGGAGAAATGGCAACAAGGGAGGTCGATGCTAGCAGACCAACATCAGCTGCATCGTACATGATGTCTTTTGCTGAAGCTTCCAGACAAGGGTCTCATGAAGAACACATAACAGTGGACACATCTCCGCAGCTCCATCAAGGTGGGATGGCTCTTTGGTCAACTTCAGGAGAAACGGCAACAGAGGAGGCCGATGCTAGTAGAGCAACATCAACTCCATCCTACATGATGACTTTTGCTGAAGCTTCCAAACAAGAGTCTCATGAAGAACACATAGCAATGGACACAACTCCACAGCTCCATCAAGGTGGGATGGCTCTTTGGTCAACTTCTGGAGAAACGGCAATAGAGGAGGCAGATGCTAGTAGAGCAACATCAACTCCATCCTACATGATGACTTTTGCTGAAGCTTCCAAACAAGAGTCTCATGAAGAACGCATAGCAATGGACACAACTCCACAGCTCCATCAAGGTGGGATGGCTCTTTGGTCAACTTCTGGAGAAATGGCAATAGAGGAGGCCGATGCTAGTAGAGCAACATCAACTCCATCCTATATGATGACTTTTGCTGAAGCTTCCAAACAAGAGTCTCATGAAGAACACATAGCAATGAACACATCTCCACAGCTCCATCAAAGTGGGATGGCTCTTTGGTCAACTTCTGGACTGAAAATCATAGAGGGATTTGGGGAAGAGAAAGATCGTTTACAGAAAAGTGGAGTGTATGTCTCTGAAGCTACAACCATAGCAGGAGCCACCAACATTGGGAATAGACCCCCATCTCCATTGATGTATCCCAATTCTGTTGGAGATGAAGAAGAACCTGCACCAGTCTATGGGGAAACAAGGCCCATGCCCAGTAATTCTTGTACCTGTAGTCATCTTAATACTTTTATGTCTTCTCAACCAATTCATGTCAAAACAGAGGCTGCATCTATTCTTCTTCATGCCCAGAATGTCTTTGGTGCAAAGATGGAGACTACCGTTCCTTTCAAGGTGAGCCCAGAAGTCTCAGCATCAACTCCAGAAATTGATATAGCTTCAGGAATTCCAGAAATCTATTCCCAAACTCTTAGCCCAGCTAAATATACCACTTGGTCAGTGTTTTCTATGGTGGATGTAACCCAAAGCCAAGAGGCTTTGAATCGCAGGGAGTTTCCTTTGACTGAAGGAAGGGTGAGAAATGGGAGGATGCAGAACTTCTCTGTTGGGCCGTTCGCACAAACCGCCAAATCCCGAATCACAGTGAAGCGAAAGAAGATGTTGAGGAACGACCCAAAGGAAAGGAAGCCAAAGCAAAGAATGGTTCCTTCTGTCAACAACCATGTTGCCAAGAGGTCTTTGCTAGGAACAATGGGATCTCATCCTGGACATCGTACTCCTGGGAAACTGAAGGTGAAGGCAACGTTCCCAAAGAAGCGTGTGTTTAGAAAGTTGGTGGTTGCTCCAACAAGCATCACGCCCCATGCATTTGCTCTGAGATGGTTCAAAGTACGTCTTGGGGCCCGAAAAGATGGAGTTTTCCCTATAGAAAACCTAATGGAAGGGGCATCTAAAGCCATGGAAGTATCGACATTAAAGCCCAAAGCACTGGTTCTCCTTCAGAAGCATCCTCCTGTTGTTAGAAGCACCCTAAAGAATTCCCTAAAACTTTGGGGGAAATAATGATTGCTACTCAGAGGCTTTGCTATGTGACCTATAGAAAAAATTACCAAATATATACATTAATAAATTGGACTTGCTAATTCCTGAGCCAGCAGAGGGCAGGCTTGTGTCGCTTTTCTCAACCAAACATACCTTCCCAGAATTGAACTATATGGCATTTTCCCATTCATTAACCGCAATGAGGCCCTGAGTGTATCGATACTGTAAAATTAATGCACTTTGACACCACTTTAACCACAATGGCTCAATGTGATGGAACCCTGGGATCTATACTTTGGTGAGGCCCTTAGGCAGAAAAGCCAAAAGACCATGCAAAACTATAACTCCCATCACCATCATTCTATACCAAGTGTTACCCTGGGAGCTGTAGTTTTACAAGATCTTGAACCTTCTCTGCCCAAGAGGGTTAAGGCCTCACCAAACCACAGATCCCAGAGTTCTATCACATTAACCCACGGTAGTTTGGACCAAATAGAAACCTATCATTTATGTATACATCTATCTATAAACACATAATTAAAGTGAAAAATGTGTATGTGGTGGAGGTGTCCACTTACACAGCCAGCCTCCCGCCTCCACAATCAGGCTATAGTTCCAAATGCTGAGAAGCTCCAAAGGCACTCCCTCCACTGACATTGCAGGTTACAGCGAGCACCATGGACATGTTGTCCAAACCCTCCCAATGTCCTCCCCGTACACTACGGAACACCACCCAAAGAATGCTTTCATTTGGGGACAATTCCATCCTAGATTTTACATGTTTCTTTCACCATATGAAGTCATCCCAGGGTTCCTTTCTCTCTCCATTGCTGTGGAATTTGCATGAGCCTGCCCACTGCCTCTCGCTGAACCCTTTCTTACTCTTTTCAACTTTGCCTGCATAACAAACAGAGCAGAACTCAGCAGCAACTGAACATACTAGAGGAGCTTGGGGGATTGACTTCACATGATGGAAGTTGTAGTTCACCCTACATCAAGTTGGAGCACTGTGACTCCCACTGGCAATGAACCTGGACCACATTTGGAACCTCCATGACCAACGAAAAATACTGGAGAAGTTTGGGGGGAATTCACCTTGATTTGTAGCCATTGTAGGTACTGGGATTTATGGGTTATTGTAGGTTTTTTTGGGCTATATGGCCATGTTCTAGAGCAGGCATGGGGAACCTTCGGCTCTCCAGGTGTGGTGGACTTCAACTCCCACAATTCCTTGAGGCCAAGGTAAGCCTTTGGGGTGAATGCCGAGCCTCAAGGAATTGTGGGAGTTGAAGTCCACCACACCTGGAGAGCCGAAAGTTCCTGACCCCTGTTCTAGAGGCATTCTCTCCTGACGTTTTGTCTGCATCTATGGCAAGTATCCTCAGAGGCGAAATGTCAGGAGAGAATGCCTCTAGAACATGGCCATATAGCCTGAAAAAAACAACAACCCAGTGATTCCAGCCATGAAAGCCTTCAACAATACACTGGGATTTATAGTTCACCTGCAATCCAAGAACACTCTGGACCTCACCAATGATGGCCCTGGACCCAAGTTGGCACACAGATCCACTATGATCAACACTAAATGCAGGAAGGCTTTGGTGGAAATTCACCTTGATTTAAAGGAATTATAGTTCACCTATATCCAGAGCACACATTTGGAACCCCTATGACCAAAAAAAAAAAAAATACTGGCGAGGTTTGGGGGGAATTTACCTTTATTTATAGCCATTGTAAATATTGGTTTTTATAGTTCACCTACAATCCAAGGGCACTCTCGGCCCCGCCAATTATGTCCTTGGATCTAACTTAGTACACAGAAACCCCATGACCAATACTAAATGCAGGTGGTCTTTGGGGAAAATTCACCTTAATTTATAGGAATTACAGTTCACCTACACCCAGAGCACACTGTGAACACAAACAACAATGGGTCTGCACCAAATTTGGATTGCACCCTCAATGTGCCCAAATTTGGTGGATTTGGGGTGGAATTGGCCTTGACATTTGGGAGTTGTAGGTACTGGCAGGGGCGGCTCAACCCATTACGCAAAGTAAGCATTCGCAGTATAGTTGGTTTTGCCCAGGGGCACTCTTGAGGCGCTCTTGGGGGAAAATAGACCTTGACATATGCGAGTTGTAGTTACTGGGATGCATAGTTCACCTACAATCAAAGAGCATTCTGAACTCCACCAATGATGGAATTGAACCTCTGGGTACTGGGATGTATCATTCACTCAAAGAGAACTCTGGACTCCACTGATGATGGACCTGGACCTAACTTGGTAGACCAACCTCATGACCGACTGAATTTACTGGAGGGATTTGACGGGACTGACTCGCCATGGTGGGAGTTGTAATTCATCCTGCAGCTGGAGAGCACACTGAACTCTAGCAATGATGCATCTAGAGGCCATTTGCCCAACATGACAAAAATATCAGTGGAGTTTCAGGGGGCTAACCTGGCATGATGTGAGTTGTAGTTCATCCTCAACCTTAGGCATTTTGGAAAATAGACAAATGACTTATTCTAATAACCTGGGCAATGCTAATATAAAATATAAACCAGGCAGAGATGCACCCAGAGCTTCAGGATTTGGAGTCTTTCAAAGGCAATGAATAATCCCCCCACCCTGTGAGTGGGAAGAAGAAGACAACAATGATGCAGAGGTTTGCTTGCAGTTTGCCTCCCTCTTGAAGGATTATGACGTTTGTCTCGTAAATAAACATCCCCTTCAATTGTGCACCTGAGATCTGTCAGCCCAAGGATGGCTCCGAGATATCGGTTCCCTGTAATTTTTTTCTCTGCAGTTTAATTCCTCTTCTAAAGACACGTCATGACATTGGTGGGGAAATTCAGCGTTTATTTTCAATGGATGCACTTGGCATCATCTGAGCATTTGACACTAGAATCTGAGATTCATTAACAGCAGGATCTGGAGGCAAGTATTTTTTTCCACGGATGTTGACTTTTGGCTGCTCCTGGCTTCCATAGGTGGATCTACACCTAGTATTTCTCAACCTAAGGGTCGGGAACCCTGGGGAAGGTTTCAGAGGGGTCGCCAAAGTCCATAAGAAAACACATATTTCTGATGGTCTTATTTATTTATTTATTTATTTATTTCATTTACTTATACCCCGCCCTTCTCACCCCAGAGGGGACTCAGGGCAGCTTACAGGGAAGGCACAATTAGATTCCCAAATCACACAACAAACAATACAAAATATAACAATTCAACAATTAAAATAAAACATCAATACCTAATAAAATCATAAAAACAATCTCATGTCAGAGTCCATATATCAGAGTCCATATATCCATTCCATTCCATTGTCCTTGTCTATCAAAAGGTCCTTTAGTTAGTTGTCAGCATGACCAAAAGCTTGGTCCCACACCCAGGTCTTTAGTTTTTTCCTAAACGCTAGAAGGGAAGTCGCCGATCTGATCTCCCCGGGGAGTGAGTTCCACAGGTGGGGGGCCACCACTGAGAAGGCCCTGCTCCTCGTCCCCGCCAGCCTCACTTGTGCCACTGGCGGGGTCGAGAGCAGGGCCTCCCCAGAAGATCTTAAACTTTGAGGTGGGATGTAGAGGGAGATCCGTTCGGACAAATACACTGGGCCGGAACCGTATAGGGTTTTGTAGGTCAAAACCAGCACTTTGAATTGTGCTCGGAATTGGATCGGTAGCCAGTGGAGCTGACGCAACAGGGGGATGGTGTGCTCCCTGTACGCCGCTCCGGTGAGCAATCTGGCTGCTTCTCGCTGGACTAGTTGAAGTTTCCGAGCAGTCTTCAAAGGCAACCCCACGTAGAGTGCGTTGCAGTAATCCAACCGGGATGTGACAAGAGCGTGGAACCCTTTTGGCAGAGAAGGCAGAAGATCTCTCTGCCTGTCCTCTTCCTTTTTGGTGTTGGTGAGCTACAACTCCCAGAATTCAAAAACAGCCCTCCCAACCCCACCAGTATTCAATGTTGGCCATGTAGATAGTGTGCCAAGTTTGGAGCAGATCCATTGTGGGCTGGGTTCAGAGTGCTCTTTGATTGTAGGTGAACTATAAATCCCAGCAACTACAACTCCCAAATGTCAAGGTCTATTTTCCCCAAACTCCACTTATGTTCACATTTGGGCATATTGAGTATTCATGCCAAGTTTGGTCCAGATCCATCATTGTTTGAGTCCACAATGCTCTCTGGGTGTAGATGAACTACAACTCCAAAACTCATCAAACACTTCCAGTATTTACTGTTGGTCATGGGAGTTCTGTGTGCCAAGTTGGGTTCAGTTCCATCATTGCTGGGGTTCAGAATGCTCTTTGATTGGAGGTGTACGATAAAACCCAGCAACTACAACTCCCAAATGTCAAGGTCTATTTTCCCCAAACTCCACCTATGTTCACATTTGGGGATATTGAGTATTAGTGCCAAGTTTGGTCCAGATCCATCATTGTTTGAGTCCACAATGCTCTCTGGGTGTAGGTGAACTACAACTCCAAAACTCATCAAACACTTCCAGTATTTACTGTTGGTCATGGGAGTTCTGTGTGCCAAGCTGGGTTCAGTTCCATCATTGCTGGGGTTCAGAATGCTCTTTGATTGGAGGTGTACGATAGAACCCAGCAACTACAAATCCCAAATGTCAAGGTCTATTTTCCCCAAACTCCACCTATGTTCACATTTGGGCATATTGAGTATTAGTGCCAAGTTTGGTCCAGATCCATCATTGTTTGAGTCCACAATGCTCTCTGGGTGTAGGTGAACTACAACTTCAAAACTCAAGGTCAATGCTCACCAAACCCATCCAATATTTTCTCTTGGTCATGGAAGTTCTATGTGCCAAGTTGGGTTCAGTTCCATCGTTGGTGGAGTTCAGAATGCTGTTTCGTTGTAGGTGAACTATAAATCCCAGCAACAACTCCCAAATGACAAAATCAATCCCCTCCCAACCCCACCAGTACTCAAATTTTGGCATATCGGGTGTTTGTGACAAATTTAGTCTAGTGAATGAAAATATATCCTGAATATCAGGTATTTACATGACAATTCATCACAGTAGCAAAATTACAGTTATGAAGTAGCAACAAAAATATTTTTTTGGTTGGGGGTCAGCACAACGTGAGGAATTGGATTAAGGGGTTGTGGCACTAGGAAGGTTGAATAACACTGATCTACACTGTAGATTTAATACATTTTAACACCACTTTAACTGGCACAGCTCAGTGCTATGGTGAGATGGGAGTTCTAGTTGGCTTCTTGGGCAGATGAAGCTCCAATGATGCTGTAGCATCCGAGTGGTGTCAAACTTCAAGAACTCTGTAATATAGCCATGCATCCGTCCTGGGTTGTAGTCCCAACTTTAGTGGATGCTTTGTGTGGAGCTGTATATAGGCTCCCAACCAAAACATTGACCTCAAAATAAGTTCAGCCTCTTGCAGTGTTTGCCTAAAGTTCGGACTAGAGCCCAGAGCGGATTCATTAACTCCAGCATGGAAAGAATGGACAAGTTCTGGTGCATTTATAAATGCTGTTTGGCACCACTTGAAATGCTGTGGGTTCCTGGGAGTTGTAGTTTGTTGGTCTACCAGAAGGCTGAAGACATTGTTGAACTACAACTCCCATTATGCTATAACATTGAGCCATGGCAGTTCAAGTGCATGGCAGCGTGGTGCCATAGGTTTTTAGGTTTTTAAATGCTGTATGTTATTGTTATTGCTTATTGTGTATTTTTGTTTGTGAGTTTTATTTTAACTGTTTGTATTGATTATTTGTTATCGCCTTTGTTTATTGGTGTGCTGTGGGGCTGGCCTCATGTAAGCCGCACCGAGTCCCTTGGGGAGATGGTAGCAGGGTACAAATAAAGTATTATTATTATTATTATTATTATTATTATTTAAACAGAAACTACATTCATCTGGCATCTCGTATGGCTGTCTACTGTAACACATTGTATATAATAATAATAATCATCATCATCATCATTATATAGAGGCTGGATATCTCTTGGGGTCTCTTCCAATTCTAGAATTATTATTATTATTATTATTATTATTATTATTATTATTATTATATAAATGCTCTGTGCATAATGAGTACCTTAAAAACAAAAGAACCAATGAACGAAATCACACCAAATTTGGCAACAATATGTCTCACTACACAAGGAGTGACCATCACTCAAAAATTGTGATTTTGTCACTTGGGAGTTGTAGTTGCTGGGATTTATAGTTCACCTACAATCAAAGAGATTTCTGAACTCCATCAACCTATAATCAAAGAGCATTCTGAACTCCACCAATGATGGAACTGAACCAAACTTGGCACATAGGACTCCACTGACCAACAGAAAACACCAGAAGGGTTTGGTGGGCATTGACCTTGGGTTTTGGAGTTGTAGTACACCTACATCTAGAGTGAACTGTGGACTCAAACAGTGATGGATCTGGACCAAACTTGGCACGAATACTTAATATGCCCAAATATAAACACAGATGGAGTTTGGGGGAAATAGACCTTGACATTTGGGAGTTGTAGTTACTGGGATTTATAGTTCACCTATAATCAAGGAGCATTCTGAACCCCACCAACGACAAATTGGAGCAAACTTCCCACACAGAACCCTCATGACCAACAGAAAATACTTTGTCGAAGGCTTTCATGGCTGGAATCACTAGGTTCTTGTGGGTTTTTTCGGGCTATAGAGCCATGTTCTAGAGGCATTTGCCTCTAGGACATGGCTCTATAGCCCGAAAAAACCCACAAGAACCTAGAAAATACTTTGTTTTCTGGTGGCCTTTGGTTACCCTTCTGACATCCCCTCGCAACCCCCCCCCCCCCCCCCCCCCCCAGGGTCCCAAATCCCAGGTTGAGAAATGCTGCCTTAAGGCCATCCACTCGAACTCCCTTCACCAGAGCAAGAAAATATATAGCCCTCCTGAAAAAGAGCCATCCAGTCATAGATATAGATAAATATATATGATTCACGCACACATATGTTTATGACAGATCACCAGACTGGGCCACAGCAACGCATGGCAGGGGACCGCTAGTTGTTGTTGTTGTTATTATTATTATTATTATTATTATTATTATTATTATTATTATGTGGCATCGCACTGCATTCATTCAAGGGTGTCGATGCACCCATTGCTTGCCTGCACTTCCAATCCAGCATTCCTCTTCCGAGAAGCAATGCCTTGCTGTGAGCTGACATTATTTTAATACAAGCTTGATAAAATGACATGGCAATCAAGACCTTTTGGCTTGAGAAAAGACCCGCTCTCGGCTGAAACTCAAGCTTCTTTGTTGCTACTCTTCATGCATCAGTGCTTCCAAGTGTCGACGTTGGCTTTTCCTCCACAGAATTAAGAGAGCCTTTTAGATTTCCCATTTCGAAGCTAGATGAGGCTGCATTGAATCCAAGCCAAGATTTAGCCTGGGAAGCAGCTTGGGGAACTCTTGCCCCATTCTGTCGAGAAAGGCACTTATTTGTCTTTTCTGGGCCCTTTGCTCAAAACGGACATTTTCCTTGCAAAGTCTGACTGAGTCTTTCCAAAATCAAGAGAGATTCTATGGCAGTGTTTCACAATCTGAAGGTTGCAAGGGGGTTTCGGAGGGGTCGCCAAAGACGATCGTCATAAAATATATATTTCCGATGGTCTTAGGAATCTCTTTGCAAAGAAGGCGGAAGATCTCTCCATCTGTCCTTCTCTTCCTTTTTGTAAACAGAGGGTGAATACTCCCACCAAAGGCCCTCCTCTGCTGTGATTGGCTGGCCTCTCAGCCAAGGGGAGGACTGTTTTGAGAGAGCAGGCGTGCTCGATGCATGGCAGCATGGTGTGCATGTGCGAGTGAGGGAGAGCGTGTGAGGCTGGAGGGAGGATCGCTCCAACGAATCCCTTCAAGGCACGGGGGGGGGGGGGGTTCTGTGTGGGAAGTTTAGTATTTATTTATTTAAAACTTTTATATCCCGATTTTCTCACCTCCATAGAGGGACTCAGACCAGTTTACAGCAAGGATTCAATGCTACTAATACAATTTAAAACATCATACAACAATATAAGATGTAGATAAAATACATATATACCCAATCGCCAAGGTAAAATCATGCTCAACTCATGTGGTCACTTATTTTGGTCTATAACCAGTCTCAGCCATTCTTCTGGGAATGCTTCGTTCCATAACCAGGATTTCACTAGCCTCCTGAAGGACAAGAGGGAGGGGACAGATCTAATCTCGCTAGGGAGAGAGTTCCATAGCTGAGGGGCCACCACAGAGAAGGCTCTGTCTCCCGCTCTCACTAAACGCGCTTGTGAAGGTGGTGGGACCGAGAGCAGGGCCTCTCTGGAAGTTGCGTGTGCACGGGCGATACACCTCCCCCTGCCAGCCCAAGAAAAACCACTCACACAAGGTATTGGGATAAACAATGGCCACAACTCATTGATTGATAACAGGAACAAGGGTTGGCAGCCATGCATGGGTCCTGGATCAAGATCGGGCAGCCCACTGCTGTCCAATACCGACAGCAGACACACCGGGGTGCCGCCGGCACAATACCGGGCCCAATGTACTCGGCACCCCTGAGACACCAGGCGTTCCCCCTTCACCGCTGAGGGGGAGGGATACCAAACCGGATATCAGCTGTTGCAGGCCCAGAGACTGAAGGTGGGCCCAAGGCAGCCTTAAGTAGGCTGCCCACGAGGGAGGAGAGGCCAGCTGTGGGCTCTCCTGCCAGGAGGCGTGGCCGGCCGCTGATAGGGCCACCTTTCTGAACCGCAGGAACTTTCCCGCTGGGCGAGGGGGCTTCTGGGAGGATGAAGCCCCCTCAGGGCAAATGGCAGAGGGGAACACCCCTCACCGCAACCTCCATGTCCTGGTAAGTCAGGCCATGCCATATCTCAACGTCCTTGATGGTTCATAGGGGAGAATACGTTCAGACAGGTAAACTTTGGCCCAATTCTATTGTTGGTGGGGTTCAGAATGCGCTTTGATTGTAGGTGAACTATAAATCCCAGCAACTGCAACTCCCAAATGTCAAGGTCTATTTCCCCCAAACTACAACACTGTTCACATTTGGGTATATTGAGTATTCGTACCAAGTTTGGTCCAGATCCATCACTGTTTGAGTCTACAAACATTTGGGTCTCCTCCGCAAATAATCTGTTCTTGTTTATCTCGTGTTTATCTCGCCTGAGTTTTCAATCTGTTTCTACCCAATTTTCTTTTATCCATTACATGTAGCTCGCCCATATTACCGTGATTGTGTTTATTGTAATTTTATATTGCTATGTTGTCTTTTGTTTTATGTAATTGCATTATTATTGTATTGTTGAAGGCTTTCATGGCCGGAATCACTGGGTTGTTGTAGGTTTTTCCGGGCTATATGGCCATGTTCTGGAGGCAATTTTTCTCCTGATGTTTTGCCTGCATCTATGGCAAGCATCCTCAGAGGTAGTGAGGTCTGTTGGTTTATATCTGTGGAATGACCAGGGTGAGACAAAGGACTTTTGTCTGCTGGGGCTAGGTGTGAATGTTTCAGCTGATCACCTTGATTAGCATTCAATGGCTTGGAAGTGCCTGGGGGGAATCTTTTGTTGAGAGTGATTTTATGTGCCTGTTTGTCTCCCCTCTGTTGTTTTGCTGTTGTAATTTTTGAGTTTTTTAATACTGGTAGCCAGATTTTGTTCATTTTCATGGTTTCTTCCTTTCTGTTGAAATTGTCCATATGCTTGTGGATTTCAATGGCTTCTCTGTGTAGTCTGACATGGTGGTTTTATGTGACAGGCACATAAAATCACTTATTATTATTATTATTATTATTATTATTACAGTGCTCTCTGGAGGTAGGTGAACTATAACTCCAAAAACTCAAGATCAATGCTCACCAAACCCTCTAGTATTGGTCATGGGAGTTCAGTGTGCCAAGACTGGTTCAATTCCATTGTTGGTGAAGTTCAGAATGCTCCTTAATTGTAGGTGAACTATAAATCCCAGAAACTACAACTCCCAAATGACAAAATCAACCCCCTCCCAACCCCACCAGTATTCAAATGTGGGCGTATGTGGGCCAAATTTAGTCCAGTGAATGAAAATACATCCTGCATATCAGATATTTAAATGACGATTCATAACAGTAGCAAAATTACAGTAGCGACGAAAATAATTTTATGGTTGGGGGTCACCACAACATGAGGAACTGTATTAGTAAGGTTGAGAAGCACTGTTCTAGGAAGAGGAATGCTGGAGAGGAAGTGCTGGCAAGCAATGGGTGCATCTCCACTGTTGAATAAATGCAGTATGCAGCATTAGGAAGGTTGAGAAACACTGTTCTATGGGATTGTGGGAGTTGTGGTTTTGCAAGGTCTTTCACCTGCTTTGTGCCTCTCCAAATGATAACTCTCATGTTTCCATAGCATTGAGCTGTGGTAGTGAAAGCACTGTCAAAGTGCATCCATTCTATAGCATGTAAGTATCCTTAGCATTGCAAAGACAATTGATTGTCAAGAGGCGAGTGGCTTTTCCTATTTGGTTGTGTGGTTGTGTCCATCCCCTTCCACTTTTACTGCCTCTTTCTTTCCCTTCCCCTCCCACAGCTTGACAGGAGCTGAAAAACTGCCTGACATCGCAGGCAAACGTCAGAGAGAAGGAGGAAAGCAAGCCCAACTCCTCCTGCAGCTGGTTTCAAAAGGCACAGAGAGGTTGGGCAGAGAAAGACGGCAGCGGCAGCAGCGGCGGCTGAGCATCCAAGCCAGAAATGCACTGCCTTTCTCTCAACTTTCCCAGCAAAAAAGAAGAAACTGTGGAATAAACTTCAGCAGAATAGAGGGACAAAAGGACTTAACTTCGACAGAAGAGAAGGACAAAAGGCTCGGTGGAGATGGAGGTGACTGTGCCAGAAGGAATGAACCACCGGAGCATCTTTTCCTGATGTTCGGACACCAAATGTTGGGTATTATGCTCAACTTCTCTCTCTTTGACCTCATTCGGTCCTTCAAAATAGCCATCAGAGCATCTTTTTCTGATGTTTGGACACCAAATGTTGGGTATTGTGTCCCAACATCTCTCTCCTTGGCTTTGAAATAGCCATCAGAGCATCTTTTCCTGATGTTTGGACACCAAATGTTGGGTATTGTGTCCCAACGTCTCTCTCCTTGGCTTTGAAATAGCCATCAGAGCATCTTTTCCTGATGTTTGGACACCAAATGTTGGGTATTGTGTCCCAACGTCTTTCTCCTTGGCTTTGAAATAGCCATCAGAGCATCTTTTCCTGATGTTTGGACACCAAATGTTGGGTACTGTGTCCCAACGTCTCTCTACTTGGTTTCGAAATAGCCATCAGAGCATCTTTTCCTGATGTCTGGACACCAAAAGTTGGGCATTGTGTCCCAGTGCCTCTTTCCTTGACTTCAAAATAGCCATCAGAGCATTTTTTCCTGATGTTTGGACACCAAATGTTGGATACTGTGTCCCAACTTCTCTCTCCCTGACCTTAAAATAGCCATCAGAGAACCTTTTCCTGATGTTTGGACACAAAAAGTTGGGTATTGTGTCCCAACTTCTCTCTCCTTGACCTCGAAATAGCAATCAGAACATATTTTCCTGATGTCTGGACACCAAATATTGTGTATTGTGCTCCAACTTCTCTCTCCTTGACCTCCTTCACTGCTCCAAATTGGTCAACGAAGCATCTTTTTTTGACTTTTGAACATCAAATGTTGGGTATTGTGTTCCAAGTACTCTCTGCTTGTCTTTAAACTAGCTATCAGAACATTTTTTCCAGGTGTCCAGACCCTGAGTGTTGTGTGTTGTGCTCCAATCTCTCTCTCCTTGACTTCCTTCGGTGCTCCGAATTAGTCTACGAAGCATCTTTTCTTGACTTTTGGACACCAAATGTTGGGCTTCTCTCTCCTTCTCTGAGCCAAGTCGAAATGAAGACATTGCAAAGCTGAGACCGTGGACCGTCTTGGTTGGATTTGCCTTTTCCAAGATGACTCTGGCCGTGATGGGTGGCCATGATGGCTACAATGTCCAAGCTACGGCCGCCATCGCCGCTGTCACCACCTTCCTCATCCTCTTCACCATCTTTGGCAACGTCCTGGTCATCATCGCTGTGCTGACCAGCCGCTCCTTGAAAGCCCCGCAGAACCTCTTCTTGGTCTCCTTGGCGGCTGCGGACATCTTGGTGGCCACACTCATCATCCCCTTCTCCTTGGCCAATGAGCTGATGGGCTACTGGTACTTCGACAAGGTCTGGTGCAAGGCCTACCTGGCGCTGGATGTTCTCTTCTGCACAGCCTCTATCGTTCACCTCTGTGCCATCAGCTTGGACCGCTACTGGTCCGTCAGCCAAGCCATTGAGTATAACTCCAAGAGGACGCCGCGGAGGATCAAGTGCACCATCCTTGTGGTCTGGCTCCTTGCCGCCCTGATCTCCCTCCCTCCCTTGATCTTCAATACCGACCCCAGCGAGGCCCAGGAGGACGCCAAGCACTGTGAGCTCAACGAACAGCCCTGGTACATCCTCTCCTCCAGCACCTGCTCCTTCTTCGCGCCATGCCTCATCATGATCCTGGTGTACATCCGGATCTACTTTATCGCCAAGAGACGGAGCCGGAAAGGGGCCACGCCAAAGAAAGCCAAGGTGGACAAGAAGGTGCCCCAGATCCAAATCACAAGTTCTACCAAACCATTGACAGGAGAAGGAGAACCTAATGGGCACCAAGTGACCGTGCAAGAAGAACAAGAACCTAATGGGCATCATTTGGGGATGCGAGAAGAACCCAACAGCCATCAGTTGATGTTGCAAGAAGGAGAACCTGATGGGAATCATTTAAGGGTGAGAAAAGAATACAAGGGGCATCAGTTGACTGTGCAAGAAGAAGAACACAATGGACAACAGGTGACCATGCGAGAAGAACCCATTGGGCAGCATTTGAGGATGGGTGAAGAACAAGAACCCAATGAACATCAGTTGAGGAGAGTAGAAGAACAAGAACCCATTGGGCATCATTTGAGGATGGGAGAAGAATGGGAACACAATGGGCATCAGGTGACTATGCGAGATGAACCCAATGGACATCATTTGAGGATGGGAGAAGAATGGGAACACAATGGGCATCAGGTGACCATGCGAGACGAGCCCAGTGAACATCATTTGAGGATGCAAGGAGGAGAACCAGATGGGCATCAGTTGAGGATGGGAGAAAAACAAGAACCCAATGGACATCAGTTGAGGATGGAAAGAGAAAGAAAACCCAATGGACATCAGGTGACCATCCAAGAAGATGACTGGCCTGAGTCTCATCACTTTGTGAGCCAGGAAGTGAAGAAGACCAAACTATCCAGTCCATCTCGCTCTCCGCTGGGCATGGACACCTTGGCCACGGCCAAAGGAGAGGTGCTGCTAGTGCGGAGAGTCAAGACCCTGAGCGCCAACCCTTGGAAGCGGAAGACCCACCTCAACCGGGAGAAGCGCTTCACCTTCGTCTTGGCTGTGGTCATCGGGGTCTTTGTGATCTGCTGGTTCCCCTTCTTCTTTCTCTACAGCCTGCGGGCCGTGTGTTCAGCCAGGCGCTGCCCCATCCCGGACTTCACCTTCAAGTTCTTCTTCTGGATTGGCTACTGCAATAGCTCCTTGAACCCGGTCATCTACACCATCTTCAACCAGGACTTCCGCAAGGCCTTCCGGAGGATCCTTTGCCGCCAGTGGACCCAGACGGCCTGGTGAGGCTGAGAAAGGGGAGACCTAGGAAAGGGGTGCTCCGTGGTATTTAATAGAATGGGAAACTCTATTTATTGATTGTTGTTTGGGGGAGAGAAATGGGCCTTTTGTGGACTGTGCTTCGGTGCCGTGCCGTGTGCCGCCCATGGTTCGGCACACACCTTCTGTATGATGTATTTTCTGCCAAAGTATTTTTTCACTAAAAGACAATGTGCCACCGGCATAAACAAAGGAAAGATCTTCCGGCTAGTTGTTGTTTTTTCTCTCCCTGGCTCAGCTTCCTTCCAAAGCTCAGCAGAGGTACTGTTCAGGGTTGCCAAGTTTGCAAAGGGGTGGTGTCACTCCGCCATTAAGGCATAGATAATTCATAGTGTGGGCTGTTTGCTCTCTTTGTTGCGGAGAGGTTTGGGTCCATATCAAAATGGAAAGGCAAGGAAGAAAGAAAGACCGGAAAAACCACTCCCAACCGCTCTCTGGTTATCTGTGGGTGTGTCTACACGGGCAAACTTTCTAATTTGGGGGTTGCATGGTGGGCTGGAGCAGGGTGGGCGGGCCGGGAGGGAGGGGGTTCTCCCCAAGCCCCCTCCCTGCCCTTTCCACCCCTTCCTCTTCTCTTTCGGAGGCAGAAAGTGAAGGAAAGACAGGAAACATTTGGATCCCAAAAGGGTTGGCCTTGATCAGGATGAGATGGTGGATGGAAGAGAAAAAGTGCATCCGTGAGACCCCGTATTGCCTACTCCTGATATAGAATCCTAGAGTTGGAAGAGATCCACAAAAGCCATCTAGTTCAACCCCCTGCCATGCAAGAAGGCATAATCAAAGCACTCCCGATAGATAGCCTCTGTGGAACCGCCTCCAGAGAAGGAGACTCCACCACATTCCCAGGCAGCCTGTGCCACTCTCCAGGAAGTTCTCATCTTTTTAGTCTAAGCTCTTTCCCTGACATTTGAACCCATTGCTCCCTTCTTGTGCCCTGGTCACTGGAGCAGCAGAAAGTCAGTTTTTGCCCTCCCTTCTCCTCCTCAAAGGGACACCCTTTGAAATCTTGAAAGATGGTTCTCATGTTGCCTCTCTACCTTCTCTTCTCCCAGGTAAATATCCCCCAGGAGGAAAGGAGGAAGGAAAAAGAGAAGGAAGGAAGGAAAGGAGGAAGAGAAGGACAGATGGATGGAAGGATGGAGGGACTGTGGAAGGGAATGGAGGAAAGACAAAGGGAGGGAGGGAGGGAGAGAAGGATGGATGGATGGAAGGAAGGCAGGATGGAGGGACAGTGGAAGGGAATGGAGGAAAGACAAAAGGGAAGGAAGGAAGGAAGGAAGGGAGGGAGGGAGGGATGGAGGGAGGAAAGAAAGGAAGGAAGAAGAGAAGGATGGATGGAAGGAAGGAAGGATGGAGGGACGGTGGAAGGGAATGAAGGAAAGACAAAAGGGAAGGAAGCAAGGAAGGAAGGAAGGAAGGAAGGAAGGAAGGGAGGGAGGGAGGGAGGGAGGGAGGGAGGGAGGAAGGGAAGGATGGATGGATGGATGGATGGATGGATGGATGGAAGAAAGGAAGGAAGGATGGAGGGACGGTGGAAGGGAATGGATGAAAGACAAAAGGGAAAGAAGGAAGGAAAAAAGGAAGGAAGGAAGGAAGGAAGGAAGGAAGGAAGGAAGGAAGAAGAGAGAGGGAAGGAGGGAGGAAAGAGTTGGCCTTGGAGAGGATGAGATGGTGGATGGGAGAGAAAAAGTGTATCCATGAGACCCCATACTGCCTACTCCTGGTATATAATCCTAAAATCCTAGAGCTGGAAGAGACCCCAAAGGCCCCTGCCATGCAGGGAGGCACAATCAAAGCACTCCCAATAGACAGCCTCTGCGTAAATGCCTCCAGAAAAGGAGACTCCACCACACTCCCAGGAAGCCTCAGCCACTGTGCAGTGGCAGGCAGGAAGGGAGGGAGAAAGGGAAGAAGGGAGGAAAGAAGGATGGAAGCAAGGACAAAGGGGTAGAAGAGAAGGAGGGAGGGAGAAAGAGAGAGGAAAGGAAGGGAGAGAAGGAGGGAGAGAGGGAGGGAGGGAGGGAAGGAAGGAAGGAAGGAGAAAGAGAGAGGGAAGAAGGGAGGAAAGAAGGAAGCAAGGACAAAGGGGTAGAAGGGAAGGAGGGAGAAAGGGAGAGGAAAGGAAGGGAGAGAAGGAGGAATGAAAGAGAGAAGGAAGGAAGGAAGAGAAGGATGGAAGGGAATGGAGGGAGGGAGGAAAGACAAAAAGGAAGAAAGGAAGGAAGGTGGAAGAAGAAAGAGAGGGAAGGAGAGGGGAAGAAGGAAGCACAAAAGGGAAGAAAGAGAGAGGGAGGGAATGAAGGGTGGGAGGAAAGAGAGAAGGAAGGAAGGATTGTGTGTGTGAGAGAGGAGGGCCTGAGAAAAAAGCCCAAGGGGCCACATCTGACCCTCAGGTCTTGGTTTACCCATACCCGGTGTGCACTGTAGAATTTAATGCAGTTTGATACCACTTTAGCTGCTATGAGGTTTGATGAGGCAAGAGCGCTCGCTTTTTGACAGAGAAGGCAAAGGGCCTTGTCAAACGACATCTCCCAGAACTCCATAGCAATTAAAGTGGTGCCAAACTGCATTCATTCATTGATGCCCTTCTTCGAAACCGAGTTTGTTAGAAGAAGAAAAAGCAACCTCTGTGTTCACATTGAAGCCTGAAACAAATCCATTAGCTTTATATGTTTACATGTTGGAAATGCAAAATAGTCTTTTCTCTCTCTCTTTTGGACCAGAAATATAAAGCAAAATTAGAGCTATAAGCTAGGCATGGGCAAACTTCGTCCCTCCAAGTGTTTTGGACTTCGACTCCCACAATTCCTAACAGCCTACCGGCTGTTAGGAATTGTGGGAGTCAAAGTCCAAAACACCTGGAGGGACGAAGTTTGCCCATGTCTGCTATAGACTATTGGGATTTGTAGTTTGCTGTGGCACACAACCTCTCTGACAGGCAAGGCCTTTGTATGTATCCTACACATCTTATAATGCTATCGTTGTCGAGCCATGGCCATGAAAGTGGCACCAAACTGTGTTAATTCTACAGCCTATCCATTCTTCAAGGGCAAATGCAACTCATCCAAATCAGTTGTCTACAGAATCAGATGCCAGAATAAAAATGGATCACTGCTTGGCTTTGAATAGAAATTTGGATTGCAGCAATCTTCATGGAAATGAGACTGCTGTTTAAAGGCTGAAGCAAAAATCACTTGACGGCTGGGCTCCCAAATTGGGCATTAAAGTTGCATTGCATTACTGCCAGGTTTTGGCATACACACACACACACACACACATGCATATATATACATTAGGCCTGTTCAATGCACGGTTCTAAATGGTTCTAAAGTACTTACAAAACTAAAATTCTGGTGGTGAAAATTTCAGAACTCAAAATTTTATTATTATTTCATTATTGATGATTTTTATGACAGAGCCAATTAGGAACTGCCATTTATAATGAAATTTTGAGAGTTTTGTTAGAGTTCTGAAATTTTCACCACCAGAACTTTAATTTTGTAAGTACTTTAGAACCATTTAGAACCATGCATCGAAGAGGCCTAATATACATATACATACACACACACACACACACACACACACACACACACACACATATACACACACACTCACACACACATTACACACTACAACAACCCAGTGATTCTGGCCATGAAAGCCTTCAACAATATCCGGTGTTGCCCGAGTTATTAGAGTAAGTCATTTGCCTATTTTACAAAATGCCTAAGGTTGTGGGTGAACTACAACTCACGTCATGCCAGGTGAACTCCCTGAAGCTCCATCAATACTTAAAGTTTGTCATGTCATGCAATGTGCTCTAGATGCATCATTGGTGGAGTTCAGTGTGCTCTCCAGCTGCGGGATGAATTACAACTCCCACCATGGTGGGTCAGTCCTATCAAATCCCTCCAGTACGTTCAGTGGGTCATGGCGGTTCTTTCTGCCAAGTTAGGTCCAGGTCTACCATCGGTGGGGCTCAGAGTGCTCTGATTGCGGGTGAACTATACATCTCAGTACCTACAACACCCAAATATCAAGGCCAATTCCACCCCAAATCCACCAGTATTCAAATTTGGGCATATTGGGTATGCGTGCCAAATTTGGTGCAGATCCATTGTTGTTTGCGTTCACAGTGCGCTCTGGATATAGGTGAACTATAATTCCTTTAAATCAAGGTGAATTTCCACCAAAGCCATTCTGCATTTAGTGTTTATCATAGGGGATCTGTGTGCTAAGTTGGGTCCAGGGCCATCGTTGGTGAGGTAGAGAGTGATCTTGGATTACAGGTGAACTATAAATCCCAGTGTATTGTCGAAGGCGTTCGTGGCCGGAATCATTGGGTTGTTGTAGGTTTTTTTTTCCGAGCTATATGACCATGTTCTAGAGGCATTTCCTCCTGACATTTTGCCTGCATCTATGGCAAGCACCTCACTACTCTGAGAATGCTTGCATAGATGCAGGCGAAACGTCAGGAGAGAATGCCTCTAGAACATGGCCATATAGCCCGAAAAAACCTACAACAATCCATAAATCCCAGTACCAACAATGGCTACAAATCAAGGTGAATTCCCCCCAAACTTTTCTAGTATTTTTAGTTGGTCATGGGGGTTCCAAATGTGGTCCAGGTTTATTGTCAGCGGGAGTCACAGTGCTCCGACTTGATGCAGGGTGAACTGTAACTTCCATCATGTGGAGTCAGTCCTTCAAACTCCTCCAGTTGCTGCTGAGCTCTGCTCTATTTGTTATGCAGGCAGAGTTGAAAAAAGTAGGAAAGGGTTAAGCGACAGGCAGTGGGTGGGGTCATGCAAATTGCACACTAATGGAGAGAGAAAAGAACCCAGGGATGCCTGCCTGTGGTGGAGGAAACATGTCAAATATAGGAATAAATTGTCCCCGAATGAAAGCATTCCTTGAGTGGTAGACCGTAATGTTTGGGGAGGACATTGGCACCATTTGGACTGCATGCTCATGTGCTTGCTGTAACCTGTAATGTTAGTGGAGGAAATGCCTTTGGAGGCTTCTCAGCACTTGGAACTATAGCCACATACACACATGCACACATATATATACACACACATACACATACATATGTACATATTCTGTTCCTGGTTTGAAAGTGTTATTTCCTGTTTTAAGGCGTGGTTCATATTTTGAGATTAGTTGTTCAACAATTAGTTGTATTTTGTGACAAAAACTATGTTGAATTTGGGTTGTTGTGGGTTTTTTTGGGCTATATGGCCATGTTCTAGAGGCATTTTCTCCTGACATTTTGCCTGCATCTATGGCAAGCATCCTCAGAGGTAGTGAGGTACTGAGGATGCTTGCCATAGATGCAGGTGAAACGTCAGGAGAGAATGTCTCTAGAACATGGCCATATAGCCTGAAAAAACCTACAACAACCCAGTGATTCCGGCCATGAAAGCCTTCGACAATATGTTGAATTTGTCAAAATTCAGGCTGAGAGAGTGTGACTCAAATCACTGCTCCGAAATGGTCGGTGTCTTTGTGCCGTCTGGAGTATTATAGCAATTAAAGCCTTGATAGAATGACTTCTCCAAGCTTGGCTTTTACCGGCATGGAGACAAATACAATCATGGTGAAAGCATCTATGCCAGATATCCTCACTGATTGACTTTGCAGCTGTAAGGCTACTCAGTTCTAATCAAGCTTGCTAATTGCAACAGTCACATTTGCTTTAAACAGACAAAGGTTCTTTCTCCCATCCTGGACATTATTCCACAGGTATACACACACACACACACACACTTCACTTGCTTCATTGTCCAACAGACCTTATGGTATTAAGTGGGTTGCCAACTTTTTCTCCAGTGAGGCTCCTGCACCTTGAAAGCATTTGACAACATCCCTATGGTATTAAGTGGGTTGCCAACTTTTTCTCCAATGAGGCTCCTGCGCCTTGAAAGCGTTCGACAAGATCGTTATGGTATTGAGCAGGTTGCCAACTTTTTCTCCAGTGAGGCTCCTGCGCCTTGAAAGCATTCAACAACATCCCTATGGTGTTAAGCAGGTTGCCAACTTTTTCTCCAGTGAGGCTCCTGCGCCTTGAAAGCATTCGACAACATCCCTATGGTTTTTTTATTTGTCGTGTCAGAACAACCAGTCTAACAGAACAAAGCAAACAAACAGAAAAATACACAACTTGTGAGTTTGGTAGCTGGTTAAATGTCCTTTGACCAGTATCTGGCCACTTGGAGTGCTTCCGGTGTTGCTGCAAGAAGGTCCTCCATTGTGCATGTGGCAGGGCTCAGGTTGCATTGCAGCAGGTGGTCAGTGGTTTGTTCTTCTCCACACTCGCATGTCGAGGATTCTACTTTGTAGCCCCATTTCTGAAGGTTGGCTCTGCATCTCGTGGTGCCAGAGCGCAGTCTGTTCAATGCCTTCCAAGTCGCCCAGTCTTCTGTGTGCCCAGGAGGGAGTCTCTCATTTGGTATCAGCCATTGCTGGGTTTGAGCCTGCCACTTTTGGACTCTCGCTTGCTGAGGTGTTCCAGCGAGTGTCTCTGTAGATCTTAGAAAACTATGTCTTGATTTAAGTCGTTGATGTGCTGGCTGATACCCAAACAGGGGATGAGCTGGAGATGTCTCTGCCTTGGTCCTTTCACTGTTGGCTGCTACTTCCCGGCGGATGCCGGGTGGTGCAATACCGGCTAAGCAGTGTAATTTCTCCGGTGGTGTAGGGCGCAGACACCCCGTGATAATGCGGCATGTCTCATTAAGAGCCACATCCACTGTTTTAGTATGGTGAGATGTGTTCCACACTGGGCATGCATACTCAGCAGCAGAGTAGCACAGCGCAAGGGCAGATGTCTTCACTACATGAGAGAAGCCTCCTCGCAGGATTGCAAGACATCCGGGCGTCCCCTGGGCAACGTCTTCGTAGATGGCAGATTCTCTCGCCACAGAAGCGACCAGCATCCCTATGGTATTAAGCAGGTTGCCAACTTTTTCTCCAGTGAGGCTCCTGCACGTTCGACAAGATCATTATGGTATTAAGCAGATTGCCAACTTTTTCTCCAGTGAGGCTCCTGCGCCTTTTGCCGCAATACAGTGAGTAGAAGTCTAATTAATCCAAGTAAGGTTTTTCTTTTCTCATTGGCATCAATCAGAACAAAAATGTCATCGTGGCCATAGGTATTAGAGGCAGAGGAGCCAAACTGGTTCAGAGCATGGCAACCTGACGCTTGAGCCAACCTTGGCAACCTATGTTTTGGACTAAACGGCTTTGAAAATGCAGAAGAAAATAAGCGTCAGGATGGGCTCATTAAGGAGAATCAGTGAAGGCGGCCAATTTCCTGAAATGCTCTGTCTCTCACAATGAGCCTCAGAATAGATTCATTTTCTTGCTGCGCCTCCTTGATATCTCTTATATATCTTCATGATTGGGCCACATGGGTGCCATTTGATTGTCTTTCCTCCTTCTGAAAATAATAATAATATATGTCTAGATTTGTGCAGGAGGAAGAAAAAAAAAGCCTTTTCCTAATCGCTTTTCCTCCACCCACTCCTTCAAATTATATATATATATATATATATATATATATATATATATATATATTCCATTTCAAAATTCATGCCCTGTGATAAACAAGAGGCTTGGAAACATCTGGAAGTTTAAATGCATTTATGTGGGAGGCGGGTTTTCTTTGCGACATCGGCACCTTGGAGTTGTAGTTTTGCAAGGCCTTTCGCTGGTGCCTCACCAAACTACAAATCCCATTGTATCCATTCTAACGGATGCACCGTCAGCATTGCAATAAGAAACTGGTTGTGCCGAAAACTCCCATCCTCCACTGCCATTGGTTCTTCTGGCTCAGGGTGATGGGACTTGTAGTCCACAATCATCTCATGATACCCAGTTAACTGCAAACAGTTGTCTGATTATGATGGTTAACCAGTGAGGCCATCTGCATAGAGGTAGCCTGGCCTCTGTTGTATGGGGACACCCTCTGTTTGGAGGTGTAAACTGGCACTTGTTGTCTGGAATTCTCCTGTTTCTGAGTGGTTTTCTTTATTTACTGTCTTGATTATGGTGGTTTTTTAAAATACTTGTAACCAGATTTTGTTCATTTTCACCTCTCAAACAAAGGATGACTCCAGGCAGCAACAGCCTGGCTTCCTCTAGGCAGATGCCCCTACTCACCTCCCAAACAGAGGGTGCATCCAGGCAACAACAGCCGGGCTACCTCTATGCAGATGCCCCCACTCACCTCCCAAACAGAGGGTGCCTCCAGGCAACAACAGCCAGGCTACCCCTATGCAGAAACCCTCACTCACCTCCCAAATGGAGGGTGCCTCCAGGCAACAACAGCCAGGCTACCCCTATGCAGAAACCCTCACTCACCTCCCAAATGGAGGGTGCCTCCAGGCAACAACAGCCAGGCTACCCCTATGCAGATACCCCCACTCACCTCCCAAACAGAGGGTGCCTCCAGGCAACAACAGCCAGGCTACCCCTATGCAGATACCCCCACTCACCTACCAAACAGAGGGTGCCTCCAGGCAACAACAGCCAGGCTACCCCTATGCAGATACCCCCACTCACCTCCCAAACAGAGGGTGCCTCCAGGCAACAACAGCCAGGCTACCCCTATGCAGATACCCCCACTCACCTTCCAAACAGAGGATGCCTCCAGGCAACAACAGCCAGGCTACCTCTATGCAGATGCCCCCACTCATCTCCCAAAAAGAGGGTGCCTCCAGGCAACACCAGGCTACTCCTATGCAGATACCCCCACTCAAGAAATGGGGGGAGGAAAGAGAAGGAAGGAAAGACAAATGGGAAGAAAGGAGAAGGAGAGAGGAAAGAGGGAGGGAAAGGTGGAAGGAAAGAAAGGACGGAAGGAGAAAGAGGGAAGGGAGGGAGGAAAGATAGAAGGTAGGAAGGACAAAAGTGAAGGATAGAAGGAGAAAGAGGGAGGTAAGGAAAAGAGGTAGGTAAGGAGGAAGGGGAGAGAGAAGAAAAGAAAGAAAGACAAATGGGCATGAAGGAAGAAAAGTGTGAAAGGGAATGGAGTGAAGGAGAAAGAAGGAGGGAGGAAAGAGAATAAAGGAAAGACAAAAGGGAAGAAAGGAAGGATAAAGAGAGAGGAAAGAGGGAAGGAAAGGTGGAAGGAAAGGAAGGAGGGAAGGAGAAAGAGGGAAGGGAGGGAGGAAAGAAAGAGAGAAGGAAGAAAGGACAAAAGTGAGGAAGGATAGAAGGAGAAAGAGGTAAGGAGGAAGGAAAGAGAGAAGGAAGGAAAGATGGAAGGGAACAGAGGGAGGGAGAAAGAGGGTGAGAGGAAAAAGAAGGAAGGAAAAACAAAAGGGCAGGGAGGGAGGGAGGGAAGGATTGAAGGAAAGAAGGGAAGGGTAAAGGGAAAGAAAAGGAAGGAAAGACAAAAGGGAAGGAAGAAAGGAAGGAGAAAGAGAGAGGAAAGAGGGAAGTAAGGGTGCAAGGAAAGGGAGGGAGGGAAGGAGGAAGGAAAGGAAGAAGGATAGAAGGATAGGATAATGAAAGAGAGGAGTGCCTGAGAAAAGAGCCCAAGGGGCCACATCCGGACCTATACCTCGTATAGATAGATTATTATTTTGTTTCTTGTGGCTCAAGGTAAACGTTAATTGGCCTGTAAATCTTTCCAATTGAAATTCAATACCATTAAAAATAACATAGATTCTCAGTGAACTGGAACTCTCAAGTAACCGGCAAAAATATATATCAAAGAAATCATACCAGAAACTACATTCATCTGGCATCTCACATGGATGTCTACTCTAACACATTGCATATAAACAGCATTACTAAAATGTGGATTAGATAGGTTTGAATTGGGTACGAGCATCCCCATAGCTTTAACACTGGGTTACGGCACTGAAAACAGTTGGTCTAGATGACCTCTGGGGTTCTCTTCCAGTTTTATTACTTGTCCCAATGAGTTCTGCTTGCTGAATCTGAGCAGAAAATGCTTTGAAAAGTGTCAACTATACTCTAAATCTTAAAATAAGATATATTACAAAGCTCCCTTCCTTCCTTCGCCTCCGAAATTAGATCTGATCCTGGACAATAAGATTGGATCGCCGTAAACACTTGGGAAATCATTTCCGTTCTGGGAATCTCAAACATATTTGTGGCAAAAATCAGAACCGTTCCAAATCATAACATCCAAGAGTGGCTTTTTTGTGTGTGTTTTTTCTCCTCGCTCTGTATAGAGTTCAATGCAACATTCCTCCCATAAAAAATACAGAGTATTTTTTTGCAAAAGGGGGTCATTTTGCAGCCGAATCGAGGCCAAGCAGCAAAAGCAAAGGAATTTGTCTTCGAGAGGCTTATAAATTCTATACTAAAACAGCCTCATAATTCTGTGCTTTGGAAAACATCAACAGCAGTATATCTAATATTGCAAGCAAACATTTCTTGAATAATGTGGGAAAAAGTAAAGGAGTATCTACACTGCAGAATTAATGCAGATTGATACCTGATCAATGCGATGGGATCCTGAGATCTGTAGTTTTGCAAGGTCTTCTCCGCCAAAGCGTGCCAAACTCCCAGGATCCCATAGTATTGAGTCATAGCAGCTAAAGCAGTTTCAAACTGCATGAATTGCACAGTGCAGATGCACATAGAGAAAGCTCACAGCCTTGTAGAACTAGAACTCCCAGGATCTCATGGTAGCCAAAGGGGTTTCAAACGACATTAATACTACAACGTAGAGGCACTCTTTTTTTCTGCTTCTTGGTTTGCCGACTTTAATTCTGGTTTTTGCAGTTTACCTTCTTAGCTATGTAATATAATGCAATATAATATTACTAGTAATAATATGATATTATAATTATATATTTTATTACATGTAATATTACTAATAATATTACAATATAATGGTATAGTGCAATATAGTAATATTTAATACTAATATTGTACTATGCTAATAACATAATATATTTTGTGTGTGTGTGTGTGTGTATCTCGTAAGCAGCTCTGAGTCCCCTTCAGGGTGAGAAGGGCGGCAAATAAATGTCGTAAATAAATAAATAAATAAATATGGCTTGATAATGATGATGATGACGATGACGATGATGAGAAGCAACTGGAAAAGCTGACACGATATGAGGATTTAAAGATCAAACTGCAAAGACTCTGGCACAAGCAAGGCAAGGAGGTGGTTGGCACACTGGGTGCCGTGCCTAAAGACCTTGGCCTGCACTTGAAAACAATCGGCGCTGACAAAATCACCATCTGTCAGCTGTAAAAGGGCCACCCAACTCGGATCTGCGCACATTATTTGCCTATACATCACACAGTCCTAGACACTTGGGAAGTGTCCGACGTGTGATCCAATACAACAGCCAGCAGAGTGAATCTTGTTTGCTGTGTATCAAATAATAATAATAATAATAATAATAATAATAATTCTAGAATTGGAAGAGACCCCAAGGGATATCCAGCCTCTGTTTAATGATGATGATGATGATGATAATTATTATTATACTAATTCTAGAATTGGAAGAGACTCCAAGGGATATCCAGTCTCTGTATGATGATGATGATGATGATGATGATTATTATTATTATTATTATTATGTTGTCAAAGGCTTTCATGGCTGGAATCACTGGGTTGCTGTGAGTTTTCCAGGCTGTATGCCCATGTTCAAGAAGCATTCTCTCCTGACGTTTTGCCCACATCTATGGCAGGCATCCTCAGAGGCCTGTTGGAAACAAAGCAAAGGAGGTTTCTATATCTGTGGAATAATGTCCAGGGTGGGAGAAAGAACTCTTGTCTGTTGGAGGCAAGTGTGAATGTTGCAATTGGCCACCTTGATGAGCATTGAATGGCCTTGCAGCTTCAAAGCTTGGCTTCTTCCTGCCTGGGGGAATCCTTTGTTGAGAGGTGTTAGCTGGCCCTGATTGGTTTTTGTCTGGAATTCCCATTTTTGAGTGTTGCTCTGAGTTTAGAGGTTTTTTTTTTAATCCTGGTACTCAGATTTTGTTTATTTTCATGTTTCCTTCCTTTCTGTTGAAATTGTCCACATACTTGTGGATTTCAATGGCATATTATTTGAGAAAACAGTAATGATGGACCACTCTAACAACTACAATGGCAGACAACGCAGAGAAGCCATTGACATCCACAAGAAGCATGTGGACAATTTAATAGAAAGGAACAAAATCTTTTCCTAGAGTATTAAAAATCTAGAAAAAAACTGGAAAAGCTGACACGATACAAGGATTTAAAGATAGAACTGCAAAGACTCTGGCACAAGCCAGTCAAGGTGGTCCCAGTGGGGATTGGCATACTGGGTGCAATGCCTAAAGACCTTGGCCTGCACTTAAACACAATCAGCACTGACAAAATTACCATCTGCCAGCTGCAAAAGGCCACCCTCCTGGGATCTGCCCACATTATTTGCCGATACATCACATGGTTGAAGGCACTTGGAAATGGTCCGACGTGAGATCCAATACAAGAGCCAACAGAGTTATGTACTACTCTTGTTGTGTATCTAATAATAATAATAATAATAATAATAATAATAATACCTATAGAATCCTAGAAGAAACCCCAACCTCTGAATAATAATAAATAATAATAATAGTAATAATAATAATAATGACTTGTCTAGAATTCAAAACATTTTACATAATAATAATAATAATAATAATAATAATAATATAATTCCAACAGGTTATTTTAAGAATAAACACTATTTTGTTATAAGTCTTGATTTGGGTTGGTTTTTGGGTTGGTTGGCCCCATTAACCTGCCAAATGGAAGAGCAATTAATTGAGGGGAAAAGCATTTTTGAAAGGGAAAATGCTTGCAGAAGGTTATATTTATATTCTCTGAACGTGCAATGCAACCAGGAGTTCCCAAAAATAGTCACCGTGGGACTGAAGGCTCCGGAAAGGAGGCGAGATGGGATCCTGATCGTGCAAAAAATCCAAGGACAAGGAAAGCAGAAACAATAGCACTCTTCTTCCTCAATGTAACACCTTACAAACCCCTTCCTCTCCTCCTCCTCTTCCTTCTAATTTTAATTTTCCTTCTTCCCTCTTTTTTATTCTCCCTCTTCCTCCTTCTCTTCCATTTTTTCCTCATCTTGACCCCTTCTTCTAATTCTAATTTTCCTCCTCCTCTTCCTCCTCCTTTTCCTCCTCCTTCCCTTTTCTTCTTCTTCCATCTCTTCTTCCTCTCCTCCTCTTTGTCTTCCCCTCCTCCTCCTCCATCCCTTCTTCCTCTTTCTTCTTTTCTACCCCTCCCTTCTTTTTTTCTTTTCCTCCTCATTTCCTTCTCCATGTCCCCTTCCTCTTCCTTCTTTTCCACCACCTCTTCCTTCTTTTTTCTCCTCCTCCTTTTCCTTCTCCATCTCTTCTTCTTCCTCCTCCTCTCTTTTTCTTTTCCTCCTTCTTTTCCTTGTTCATATTTTCTTCCTCTTTCTTCTTTTCTTTCTCTCTCCTTTTTTCTTCTTTTCTTTGTCCTCTTCCTCCTCCATCCTTTCCTACTCCACCTTTTCTTTCTTCTCTCTTTTTCCCCTACTCCTTTTCCTCCATCTCATCTTTCTTTTTCTTCTTTTCTACCTCCTCCTTTTTTTCTTTTCCTCCTCCTTTTCCTTCGTCTTTTCCTTTTGTCCTCCTTTCCTCTTTCATCTCTTCTTCCTCTATCTTCTCTTCTCTCTTTTTTCTTTCTCCCTTTTTCTTCTCTTTATCCTCTTCCTCCTCCATTCTTTCCTACGCCACCCTTTCTTTCTTCTCCCTTTTCCCCCTCCTCCTTTTCCTCCTTCATCTCATCTTTCTTTTTCTTTTTTTCTACCTCCTCCTTTTTTTCTTTTCCTCCTTTTCCTCCTTTTCCTTCTTTTCCTTCTTCATCTTTTCTTTTTCTCCTCCTTTCCTCTTTCATCTCTTCTTCCTCTACCTTTTCTTCTCTCTCTTTTCCTTTCTCCTTTTTTCTTCTCTTTATCCTCTTCCTCATAGTGGAAATTCATAAGGTTTGGGGGAAAACATTATAAAAAGTGTTAAAAGTTCATCCAAAGTTGGCCAAAGTCCAATAAAAGCTTGCAGAATCCATGAGGGCAAAAGGGGAAGGTTCCTCAGGGTCCATTGTGTTTCTATAGGAGTAATCGCAAGTGCTGGAGAGTGGAGAAAACTATAGATCCCATCTCGTCAAGGGGCCAGGATGGCCTGTCTGTTCCCCGGAGGTCCCAAGAGGTAATGTGGCAGGTTCCCCAGGTAAACAGGCCCTTTGGCATTGACGAGATGGCAGCAGCCACATTGTGGCAGTGGGTAGCCAGCTGAGCTCTATGTTGAGTTTTAGGGTGAAAAAAAGTTATTCCTGGGGCAGAGGGGTTGACAGAGCAAAAGTGAAATAGCCATTAGTCTTGAAATTAGTCTAAGAGAAGAATTGCACCGGTTTTGGAGCGATCCGTTGACCCACGAATATAGGGACCCGATGGGTTTCCGTATCCGCAGTTCAGAAGAAGGCAGTTCCGGCCTCCCTGGGAGTCGAGAATCACATCCCGGACGGGCCAGCAGCTGTCTGTGGCCCGGGATGGAGAAAGTTCATGCTTGAAAGGGTTTGGAGGCAGGAAAGGACACAAAGTATCACTATGGAGAGGAAAAAGTTACAATTAATTGATACTTTTATTAGGGGATTGGTTACAATGTTAGGTTGAGAGGAAGAAAGCAAAGCAGAAAGAGATCTCCAAAGAAGTTATTTCTGAGGTGGAGGGATTAACAGAGCAAAAGTGAGATAGCCATTAGTCTTGAATTTAGTCTAGGAGAAGAATGGCACCAGTTTCGGAGCAATCCTTTGATCCGCGAATACGGGGACCCGGTGGGTTTCCGTATCCGCAGTTCAGAAGAAGGTAGTTCCAGCCTCACCGGGACTCGAGAATCGCATCCCGGGCGGGCCAGCAGCTGTCTGTGGCCCAGGAAGGAGAAAGTTCATGCTTGAAAGAGATCTCTTGGTTGCAGCGGTTGTTGTTATCCCATTCCTAGCGATGCTTGCCCAATTGGGCAACGAAGAGCTGCGGAACTCCCTGCTGCAGGTCAGATCAGCTTGAAGGCAGGGAGTTCTGGGTTGTTCCTTCTCAAGTCTGCGCAAATGTGAACACTGGTGGAGTTTGGTGAAAATAGAGCTTGACATTTGGAAGTGATAGTTGCTGGGATTTATAGTTCACTTATAATCAAAGGGCATTCTTAACCCCACCAACGATGGAACTGGGCCAAACTTCCCACGCAGAACCCCCATGACCAACAGAAAATACTGTATTTTTGATGGGCTTTGGTGACCCCTCTGACACCCCCTCGTGACCCCACCCTTCTCCCCAGAATCCCCTCAAGTAACCATTCAATGGGGGAAAGGGCCACCCTGTGGGATTCCTGTCTGCTGTGGCTCTGATCCCATTGGGAGAAGGGAGCAAGAATCAGAGGCCGGGCGCTGGGAGGTCAGTCAACCGGACTCCTGCGTTGACGCCCTGCTGAGGATTCCTCTATTTATTTAGAGATAAGGGCACACATTCAGGCCTGGTGGGGAAGCAGCTCCGAAGCCCCAACGTGGGAAGAGCTGCGAAGGAGGCTTGCACAAATCATCCTGTGGGTTGTTTTCCAAGGAACAGAATGTTTCCAAGGTCAAGACAAAGTTATTTATAGGATTAACTGTTTTCGAGTTTTGGAGTTCTTTCCCCGACTTGCCACTGACACTGTAGAACGAATGCAGTTTGACACCACTTTGTCTACCGTGGCTCAATGCCATCACAGGAGTAGTAGTTTCCCAAGGTCTTGAGCACTTCTCTGCCAAAGGGTGCTGGTGACCCACCAAACTACATATCCCAAGATTCCATGGGTGCCACTATACTGGAGAATTAATGCAATTTGGCACTTGGGGGTTGTAGTTTCCCAAGGTCTTTAACCTTCGCTACCAGAGAGGGATGGCCACCCACCAAACTATAAATCCCAAGTTTCCGTGAGTACATCTACTTTGTAGAATTAATGCAATTTTACACTTGGGAGTTGTAGTTTCCCAAGGTCTTTAGCTTTCTCTGCCAGAGAATGATGGTGCCCCACCAAACTGCAAATCCCAAGGTTCTGTGGGTGCAGCTGGAATGTGTCCAGAGGAGGGCAACTAAAATGATCAAGGGTCTGGAGAACAAGCCCCATGAGGAGCGGCTTAAGGAGCTGGGCATGTTTAGCCTGAAGAAGAGAAGGCTGAGAGGAGATATGATAGCCATGTATAAATATGTGAGAGGAAGCCACAGGGAGGAGAGAGCAAGCTTGTTTTCTGCTTCCTTGGAGACTAGGACACGGAACAATGGCTTCAAACTACAAGAGAGGAGATTCCATCTGAACATGAGGAAGAACTTCCTGACTGTGAGAGCCGTTCAGCAGTGGAACTCTCTGCCCCGGAGTGTGGTGGAGGCTCCTTCTTTGGAAGCTTTTAAACAGGGGCTGGATGGCCATCTGTCAGGGGTGATTTGAATGCAATATTCCTGCTTCTTGGCAGGGGGTTGGACTGGATGGCCCATGAGGTCTCTTCCAACTCTTTGATTCTATGATTCTATCTATGCTGGAGAATTAATGCAACTTGGCGCTTTGGAGTTGTAGTTTCCCAAGAGCATCAGCCTTCTCTGCCAGAGTGATGGTGATCGACCAAACTACAAATCCCACATTTCCGTGGGTGCATCTACAATGGAAAATTAATATAATTTGTCACTTGGGAGTTGTAGTTTTCCAAGGTCTCCAGCCTTCTCTGCTAAAGAGTGATGGTGACCCACCAAACTACAAATCCCAAGATTCCATGGGTGCATCCACGCTGGAGAAGTAATTCAATTTGTCACTTGAGAGTTGTAGTTTCCAAAAATCTGCCAAGAAATGCCTCACCAAACGATGGCCTCTATCCTGGAGAATTAATGCAATTTGACACTTCGGAGTTGTAGTTTCCCAAGGTCATCAACCATCTCTGCCAGAGAGTGATGGTGAATGACCAAATTACAAATCCCAGGTTTCTGTGGATGCATCTACACTGGAAAATTAATGTAATTTAGCACTTGGGAGTTGTAGGTTTCCAAGGTCTTCAGCCTTCTCTGCTAAAGAGTGATGGTGACCCTCCAAACTACAAATCCCAAGATTCCATGGGTGCATCCACGCTGGAGAAGTAATGCAATTTGTCACTTGAGAGTTGTAGTTTCCCAACGTCTGCCAAGAAATACCTCACCAAACTATGGTCCAATGCCATAGGTCTGTAGCATCCTCCAGCAGAGAAGATTTCAAGACCTTGGGAAACAACTACTCCCAAAATTTCCTATCCTTGAGCCATGGCGGTTCATGTGGCACCAAACCGCATTAATTTGATGGTGTAGAGGCAGCCCTAAGAGATAGTTGGCTGGAAACCCTGCACTGCTCTTCGATACCGTGGCAAAGAAAAGCCTCCTTGGCACATAATGCGCACCGCCCTTCCGCCCACAACGCTTTTTTCTAAGAAGAAAATTACACAGGGACTTCCTATCACTTCACTCCAAAGGTAATGTGTAGTTTTCGACCCGCAGGGAGCCGTGGAAATGGTTCCTGAGATAATGTATGCTCAGCTCTCAAAGCACAGCGGGGAGGAAAAGAGAGAGAGAAGAAAAACAGCAAGCAAAAGGCAAAGCATAAGCAATGCCGCATTCGATCCAAAGAGGAAAGTTTTAGCCTGGCTTCCCTTTGAGTTTCTCAGGTGTAAGGGAGGAATCTCAGGACTTTCTGCCTTTAAAATATTTCATGTGTGTATGTACGAGCCTTTGCCGGAATTCCTTTTATTTTGGGTGATTCTCAATCGAATGACATAGGCCTCTTCAAAACTGCCATATAATCCAGATTATCACAGAAGTTTAATCCCTCTTTCTCCCACCCTCCTGCCTCCCTTCCACATTTTCGGCCTTCCTTCCCCTCTCATTCTTTTTCCTTCCTTCCTTCCTTCCTTCCTTCCTTCCTTCCTTCCTTCCTTCCTTCATCCTTCCCTTTGGTCTATCCTCACTTCTCTCTTTCCTCCCTCCCTCCGTCTTTCCCTCCCTTCCTTCCTTCTTCTTTCTCCCTTCCTCCATTCCCTTCCACCCTTTCGTCCTTCCTTACTTCTCTCTTTCCTTCCTCCTTCCTTCCATCCTTTTCTTCCACCCTTTTGTCCTTCCCTCTCATTAGTCTTTCCTGCCTTCTCCTTTCCTTCTCTCTTTCTCCTTCCCTCGTTCCCTTCCACCCTTTCATCCTTCCTTCCTTTCCTCTTTCCTCCCTCTCCCACACTCTCTCACACTTTCTCCTTCCTGCGTGACCGCATTTCCGTCTATGAACCCACGAGATCTTTTCAATCGTCCAGAGAGGCCCTGCTCTCGCTCCCGCCCCCTTCGCAGGTGCGACTGGTGGGGATGAGGGAGAGGGTCTTTTCTGTGGTGGCCCCTCGACTCTGGAACTCACTCCCCAAGGATATCAGGCAAGGTCCTATATTGGCAGTCTTTAGGAGGAGCTTGAAAACTTGGTTGTTCCAATGTGCCTTCCCAGAATAAACAATAATTCCCTGTTCTGACCAATTCTCTGCAAAATGTCCTCTGAAGCATTTTATTCTACCTGTTCAGTCCATCAACCGGGGAGACCGGGGAATCCGGGGAGATCGTGGAAGAGCTCCCTCAATCAGTTCCAGCTCCTCATGCAGGGACATGAGAGAAGCCTCCCACAAGGATGATAAAACATCAAAACATCCTGGCGTCCCCTGGACAACAGCCAATTCTCTCACACCAGAAGCGACTTGCAGTTTCTCAAGTCACTCCTGACACGACAAAAAAAAGTCCATCAACCCTACCTTACCCTATAAAAACCCCTTGACATTTGGGAGTTGTGACTACTGGGCTGTATAGTTTACCTACTTCAAAGACCATTCTGAACCCCACCAATGATAGAATTGGGCCAAACTTCCCAAACAGAACCCCCATGACCAACAGAAAATGCTGTGTTTTCTGATCGTCTTTGGCGACCCCTCTGACACCCACCTTGCAACCCCACCAGGGGTCCTGACCCCAGGTTGAGAAACGCTGGAGTAGGCGGACTTGAAGATCCACATAAATTTGGATATCTCCTGAATATGGGAACTCTCAGCTAATGCATAATAAATATAAGCCCCAGAGCTATGCTGCATTCAATGATCTGTCATTTCTCCAGTGCTACATTCTTTGCTTTTATTTTATTTTTTCATCCCTCTTTTTATCTCCAATTTGTGGCTCTTTGGGTCAAGTATCTACTCAGCAGAACGATTCATATTAGCAATGACTGAAGTGGCGTGTCTTTACGTTGTGTCCATCCTGGGAGTTGTAGTTTTGCAAGGTCTTTCACCTTCACTGCCATGCTATAGCTCCCAGCGTAGCCTTGAGCCATAGCAGTGAAAGTAGCAACAAACTGCATTGTTTTTGCAAAATAAATGTGAAATCACACAATGTAAAGCAACTCTGGAGATCTGGGCCGTGGATAGCAAAACCTGAAACGCAGATACCGAGTGCCATGGATCCATGTGCCTGGCAAGGCGAAGAAGCCACACAGTGTTCCCAAATAAATCTCACCAAGAAGAAGGAGCCAGCATGCCAAAGAAGGACATTTTTACACAGTGGAGTCCTTTGAAATTCCCATTCCCACCCCAGCAGGAGTTGGCTTTGCCATGATTGGTTAGGCTCTGTTGACATCATAAACAGCTGAGGGAGGATTCCCTGCAGAGGCAGGACTGTGGTGCCTGCCGGCCAATTGGAAGGTCTGCCCCACTTCCAATGCAGATGCCCACTCTCCAATGGCTGATGAGGGGAAACTTCTGACAAAGGAGACATAGTTTCATGATTGGATTACATTGTCCCTGTTCCAGAATGAACAACGGGGGGGGGGGGGGGGGGCATCGGGTCTCATGCGGTTAATTGTGAAGCTAACTGTAATATGCATCCCCAGCGAATGGGTCCGGCACCTCCGGCACTGCTGTCCACTGAGTCCAAAAGCAGAATTTTGTCCAACCCACCAGTATTCCAATTTGGGCATATCAGGTGTGCTGAGTTTGGTTCAGATCCATCATTGTTTGGGTTTACATTGCTCTCTGGATGTAGGTGAACTACAACTCCTATAAGTATGACTTGGCCACAGTAGTCCACCCTCTGATTACATCCTGTATAGACTTCTGCAACACACTCTACATGGGGCTGCCTTTGAAGACTGTCCGGAAGCTTCAAATGATCCAATGGATGGCAACCAGATGGTTAACAGGAGCGGCTCTCAGGGAGCATACAACTCCTCTGTTGCGCCAGCTCCACTGGCTGCCAATTTGCTTCCAGGCGCAATTCAAAGTGCTGGCTTTAGCTTCTAAAGTCCTAAACGGTTCTGGCCCAACTTACCTGTCCGAACGCATCTCCTCTTATGAACCTTCCAGGACTTTAAGATTGTCTGGGGAGGCCTGTCTTGATCCCACCCTCCAAAAGACAGGGATTTCTCAGTGGTGGCCTCTCGGCTATGGAACGCCCTCCCTAGGGATATCAGATTGGCCCCCTCCCTTTTGACATTCCGGAGAAAAGTCAAGGCTTGGGTTTTTGAGCAAGCGTTTGCAAGTACAGCGTAACTGACATAGGAAAATGGAACAATTAGACGATGTGATTGGTCAATGTTTTCAGCAAGGATACGCTAATGATATATGTTTGTTATTGACTTTGCTATGGTTTTATGTTATTTTAATGCTTTTAATTGTATTTTATGGTCTTGGTACCCACTGTGAACTGCCCCAAGTCGCCTGTGGGCTGAGAGGGATGGTATATAAATATAGTTAATAAATTAATAAATAAATAAATATTTCTCCAAAGACCTCCAGTATGTTTTGTTGGTCATGAGGGTTCTGTATGCCAATTTGGTTCCAGGTCTGTTATTGGTGGGGTTCAGAGTGCCCTTAGATTGCAGGTGAACTATACATCCCAGTACCTACAACTCCTATAAATCAGGTGCATTTGTTGGTCATGGGGGTTGTGTGTGCCAAATGTGGTCCAGGTCCATTGTTGGTGGGAGTCACAGCACTCTGTCTTGATGCAGGGTGAACTACAACGAACATATTTCACTGGGAAGTGTGGGCCTGCTTTTTGGCTGATGAGATAGGATTGTTGTTGTTGTTGTTGTGTGCTTTCAAGTCATTTCAGACTTAGGTTGATTCTGAGCGAGGGCCGGGTAAATGACCTTGGAGGGCCGCATTCGGCCCAATTCTATTATTGGTGGGGTTTATAATGCTCTTTGATTGTAGGTGAACTATACATCCCAGTAGCCACAACTCCCAAATGTCAAGGTCTGTTTTCCCCAAACTCCAACAGTGTTCACATTTGGGCATATTGAGCATTTGTGCCAAGTTTGGTCCAGATCCATCATTGTTTGAGTTCACAGTGCTCTCTGGATGTAGGTGAACTACAACTTCCAAATTCAAGGTCAATGCCCACCAAACCATTCCAGTATTTTCTGTTGGTCATGGGAGTTCTGCATGCCAAGTTTGGTTTGATTCCATTGTTGGTGGAGTCTGGAATGCTCTTTGATTGTAGGTGAACTATAAATCCCAGCAACTACAACTCCCAAATGCCAAAATTGACCTCCCCCCCCCCAACCCCAACAGCATTCAAATTTGGGTGTATTGGGTATTTGTGCCAAATTTGGTCCAGTGAATACATCCTGCATATCAGATATTTACATGGCGATTCATAACAGTAGCAATTTGTAGGTGAACTATAAATCCCAGCAATACAAGTCCCCACCCCAAATCCCACCAGTATTTAAATGTGGATGTATCGGGTATTGTGTCCAATTTGGTCCAGTGAATGAGAATACATCTTGCATATCAGGATTACGATTCATAACAGTAGCAAAGTTACAGTTCTGAAGTAGCAACAAAAATAATGTTATGGTTGGGGGTCACCACAACATCAGAAACTGTATTCAGGGATCGTGACATTAGGAAGTTTGAGAAACACTGGGATACAGAGAAGCAAAAGTGGAGTATAACCACGTTTATTTAGGGTTAGAAACAATATAAGTAGTAATATAAGATTGTTGCCAAAAAGTATCTCGGGCACTGGTAGCTACTACTGGGCTTCTCCATGCATTTCTGGACATCCGTGAAGCCAATCAATGTAATTCCAGGCTCCTGCTACCTGCGGAACTCTCCGCTGCAGTTGTGAGTTCATCAATCTAATAATTTCCCAGGTATGGGGGTGGGACTCAACAACAAATGCACCCTTTGCATGTTCATGCTTTGCTGAAGGACCAGGAAAAGTTTGTTAAACTTTTGGGGAGCATTGCCCCCTGTTTCCACCTCATAGTTCTCATATTTCTATCTCTGGCCTTGGCTCCTTGATGGAGATAAGCGCAAGCTGGAGCATTTGGCACCGATGCTTCATTGGGGAGGGTGTGAGCATTGCACATCCGCAAGACTTGCTGCAAAAGCAAAATGAATAGCTGAAAAGACAGATAACCCACAAGCCCATCCCTTGCGAAAAAAAGAAAGAAATTTGTCCCTGGGTTAGAAATGTCATTTTCTAATTGGTTCTATCATAAAAACATGGGCAAAGTTTATTAAGCTGCAAAAACTTTGTCTAGGACATCGTGCAACACATTTTGCTATAGTTATCCAATTAATTATTATTATGTACATAAATAAATGAATTATTATTATGTATACACACACACACACACACATATATATGAATATCTCATTGGAAATGAATATCTCGTTTCAATGAATATCTCATCTCAACCAATTCAACATGTCAGACTACACAGAGAAGCCATTGAAATTCACAGGCATGTCGACAATTTCAACAGAAAGGGAGAAACCATGAAAATGAACAAAACATGGCTACCAGTATTTAAAAACTCTAAAATCAGAACAGTAAATAAAGAACAACATTCAAAAACAAGGGAACTCCAGACAAGAAACAACCAGGGACAGCTAATCATCTTGCAAAAAAAAAAAAAATCCCCCAGACAGTAAGAAGTCACACCTTTAAAACTGTTTCGCATTAAATGCTAATCAAGGTGGCCAGTTGAAACAGTCACACTTGGCCCCAACAGACAAGAGTTCTTTCTCCCACCCTGGACATTATTCCACAGATATATAAACCCCATTTTCCAAGTTTCCAACAGACCTCACAACCTCTGAGGATGCTTGCCATAGATGCAGGCGAAACATCAGGAGAGAATGCTTCTGGAACATGGCCATACAGGCGGGAAAATTTACAACAACCCGATTCAACGTATGAGGGTTGAATGAAAAGTAATGCCTCCACCTTCGTAACTCCTCAACAGATGGCAGTACTGGTATGCGGCAGGTACTGACTTGTTCAGTAGACTCTCCTCTACAGATCCATTTTGCTGGGAAGCCTTAGCTTTGAATGGTTGTGTTGTTAAAGTGCGAAGTATGGAACCCTGCGCAGACGGTCGGTCAATGCGACTTAAGCAACATGCAGTCATTGAATCCTTGACAGCAGAAGATGTCACCCCAAAGGAGATTTATCAGAGAATGCAAGCTGTTTATGGTGATTGTGTTGATGTGTTGTGTTGAGTACTGTGCATTTTTGGGTGAGTAAGTTTAAAGATGTTGAGGTGCTGTCAAGAATGCAATGATTGCATGTTGCTTAAGTCGCATTGACTGGCCATCTGCACAGGGTTCCATACTTCACACTTTAACAACACAACTGTTCAATGCTAAGGCTTCCCATCAAAATGGAACTATAGAGGAGAGTCTACTGAACAAGCCAGTACCCGCCGCATACCAGTATTGCCATCTGTAGAGGAGTTACGAAGGTGGAGGCATTACTTTTCATTCAACCCTCATAGTTTGCAACCACAAAAATGTTTCTGGAATACAACTAATTTCAAAGTAAGGACTACACAATTAAATAGGAAATAATACTTTGAAGCAACCAGAAATTACATTTTATCCAGCATACACCAATCTCCATAGGTAATTGTTCATTTGTATATCCATGTGCATTGTCCACCTCTGTGCATTGCATATTGATTTCATTTATTTATTTACCACACTTTTATCCTTCCACTATCAGCCCGAAGGCGACTCAGAGCGGTGTGCAGACTGGCAACAATTAGATGCCGAACACACATAAATAGATCGTTAAAAAAAGCCAATGGGATTTTGGCCTGCATCAATAGGAGCATAGGGTCTAGATCTAGAGAAGCAATGCTACCCCTCTATTCCGCTTTGGTTAGACCACAGCTGGAATATTGTGTCCAATTCTGGGCACCACAATTGAAGAGAGATATTGACAAGCTGGAATGTGTCCAGAGGAGGGCAACTAAAATGATAAAGGGTCTGGAGAACAAGCCCTATGAGGAACGGCTTAAGGAGCTGGGCATGTTTAGCCTGAAGAAGAGAAGGCTGAGAAGAGATATGATAGCCATGTATAAATATGTGAGAGGAAGCCACAGGGAGGAGGGAGCAAACTTGTTTTCTGCTTCCTTGGAGACTAGGACGTGGAACAATGGCTTCAAACTACAAGAGAGGATATTCCATCTGAACATGAGGAAGAACTTCCTGACTGTGAGAGCCGTTCAGCAGTGGAACTCTCTGCCCCGGAGTGTGGTGGAGGCTCCTTCTTTGGAAGCGTTTAAACAGAGGCTGGATGGCCATCTGTCAGGGGTGATTTGAATGCAATATTCCTGCTTCTTGGCAGAATGGGGTTGGACTGGATGGCCCATGAGGTCTCTTCCAAATCTTTAATTCTATGATTCTATGATTCTAAACAGATTAAATCACATAATAAAATTCATATTAAAACTATTAAAATCAATGACTTCTGCGTTTAAATCCATGTCTATTTGCATCATTAAGCCGTTCCATATTCGTTCACAATACTGAGTTTATCTGATTACAATGAGGTTCCAAAAACTTGCTCATTTTTACTCTTTTCCTAAAGGTCAGGAGGGAAGGGGTCGATCTAATGTCTGTAGGAAGGGAGTTCCACAGCCGAGGGGCCACCACTGAGAAGGCCCTGCCCCTCATCCCCGCCAAGCGCACCTGTGAGGCAAGCGAGATTGAGAGCAGGGCCTCCCCAGATGATTTTAAATTCCTGGAAGGTTCGTAAGGGGAGACACGTTTGGATAGGTAAGTTGGGTCAGAACCATTGCACATCACACAATACACATGGTTTTGGACATCATACAATACACATCAGTGCATTGGGTTGTACACATAACTCCACAGTAGTACAGTTATGTGTATCTTACAACATAAAATCCCAGCCAACTTAGTCATTTGGAGGCTGGATGGCCATCTGTCGGGGATGCTTTGATTATGCTTTTCTTGCATGGCAGAAAAGGGTTAGACTGGATGGCCTTTGAGGTTCCCTGTGATTCTAGGATGCCTTGCATGTCTTGTGTTCTTCCTTCCCCGGCCTTTTTTCCACTTGGAGATTCTAGCCTCAAGAAGCCAAAGTCATGAGGTTTGGGGAGGATATGGAGTTCTGGGAAATGATCCAGGGTGACACTGTTTGGGGCAGAGGGCATGTGAAAGGGAACATCACTCTTCCCAACGACACACAGATTTATTGCACTTTTTACAATCACAAAGAAGGCTGAGTGTGCAAACCCATTGCGGAGGGTCAAAACTAGAGAATCTCAGCTCTCCGGTGGCTCACTGTCAGCATAGACTCCGAGCGTTGGAGGAGCCCCCCAAAGGTCATCCAGTCCACCCCCTTCTGCAACACTGGAAGACACCATCCAAGCTTCCAGAGAAGGAGACTCTACATCCATCAATTCTATCTTGAATGTTTTCTTTTTAAAAGTCCATTGAATCATAGAGTTGGAAGGAACCCCAAAGGTCATCCAGTCCATCCCCCATCTGCAACACTGGAGGACACCATCCAAGCCTTCCTGACAGATGGCTCTATGACCATCCATACCATCTTGAATATTTCTTTCTTGGAAATTCATAGAATTTTAGAATTGGAAGGGACCCCAAAGGTCATCCAGTCCACCCCCCTTCTGTAACATTGGAAAACACCATCAAAGCCTTCCTAACAGATGGCTCTTATGACCATCCATACCATCTTGAATGTTTTGAAAGTTCATAGAATTGTAGAGTTGGTGGGGACCCCAAAGGTCATTTAGTCCATCTCATTATTGGTGGGGTTCAGAATGCTCTTTGATTGTAGGTGAACTATAAATCCCAGGAACTACAATTCCCAAATGACAAAATCAATGTTTTGAGTGAAGGACATAAATTGGGTTATTAGGTGTCTTGTGTCCAAATTTGGAGTCAATTCGTCCAGTGGTTTTTGAGTTATGTCAATCCCACAAACGAACATTGCATTTTTATTTATATAGATTATTATTATTATTATTATTATTATTATTATTATTATTATTATTATTGGGCTGTTGTAGGTTTCTTTTAGGCTATATGGCCATGTTCTAGAGGCATCTTCTCCTGACATTTCGCCTGCATCTATGGTAAGCATCCTCAGACCTCACTACCTCTGAGGATGCTTGCCATAGATGCAGGTGAAACGTCAGGAGAAAATGCCTCTAGAACATGGCCATATAGTCCGAAAAAACCTACAACAAACCAGTGATTCCGGCCATGAAAGCTTTCGACAAACTATTATTATTATTATTATTATTATTATTATTATTATTATTGAGCCCCCAGTGGCGCAGTGGGTTAAACCCCTGTGCCAGCAGGACTGAAGACCGACAGGTCACTGGTTCGAATCCGCGGAGAGGCGGATGAGCTCCCTCTATCAGCTCCAACTCCTCATGGGGGGACATGAGAGAAGCCTCCCACAAGGATGATAAAACATCAAAACATCCTGGCGTCCCCTGGGCAGCATCCTTGTAGATGGCCAATTTTCTCACACCAGAAGCGACTTGCAGTTTCTCAAGTCACTCCTGACACGACAAAAAAAATAGTCCATCAATCCTACCTTACCCTCTAAAAACCCCTTGACATTTGGGAGTTGTGGCTACTGGGATGTATAGTTTACCTACCTTAAAGACCATTTCGACCAAACTTCCCAAACAGAACCCCCATGACCAACAGAAAATGCTGTGTTTTCTGATCATCTTTGGCGACCCCTGCGATGAGGCGGATGAGCTCCCTCTATCAGCTCCAGCTCCTCATGCGGGAACATGAGAGAAGCCTCCCACAAGGATGATAAAAACATCAAAATCATCCGGGCGTCCCCTGGGCAACATCCTTGCAGACAGCCAATTCTCTCACACCAGAAGCGACTTGCAATTTCTCAGGTTGCTCCTGACACGACAAAAAATATTATTATTATTATTATTATTATTATTATTATTATTGGAAGGGACCCCTAAAGATCATCCAGTCCAACCCCATTCTATCATGGAGGAAGACACTATCAAAGCCCTCCTAACAGATGTTCATCCACCCAAAGCAGAAGATAGTGGTACGATGACCTTCCTTGATTTTAGACTCCTCTTGATGCAGCCCAGGATCACATTGGCTTTGTTAGCTGCTGCATCACAGTGTTGGCTGTTGTCATTTGTGGCTATCACAACCAAGTCAGAAAGTTAAGACTTTAACCTGGAACTCAAATCCTGTTTGTCTGCTTTGCAAATGGTTTTATTTCATATATATAATGCCTTGACTTATCAGTTGAGCTGAGCACATTCGCTCCAGATTAATTACGAGATGCTGAGCATGGGATTTATTCTGCTGCGGAGTTTGGACAAAAGCGACACGGCCATCCAGGGAGGGGAAGAACAACAACAATCCGGAAAGATAAGATGGTGGTGTTCTTTATCTTCCTCTCTCTCCTCTCCTTTTGTGTTTTGCTCTAAAGCAGCTTCCGCTTCAGGATCAGAAGTCTAGCAAAGCAGAACAATGCTCTTATCTTCCCCCAAAAGCCTGAGATTGCCAGCATCATATATGAGATTATATATATATTACTGGCCAAACCCTGCAAGGGTGAGTCTGGTCAAGATGAGGGAAGGCTGAAACAATGCCATAGGAAGAAGAAGGAGGAGAACACAGGGGTATTGGGATCTTTAGGGGATCCTACCCCAGAGTTAATGAAAGGACACAAAGGTCACCTGAGGACAGAGAGCCCTCAAAGCAGGCGAAGACTGATAGAGGAAGAAGGGAAGAAAGGAAGATAAGGAAGGAGGGAAGAAAGGAAGTAAAGGAAGAAACAAAGAAAAAGGAGGAGTGAAATGGAAGGGTGTAAGTTGGGTAAAAGGGAAGAAAGAGAGGTAACTGAATGGAGTAAGTAGGGAAGGAAAGGAAGAAGGAAAGAAGAACAGTTGAATGTAGGGGAAGAAAGGAAGAAAGAAAATAAGGGAAAAAGAGAAATTAAATGGATTATGTAGGGGAAGAAGGAAAGAAGGACAGTTGAATGGAGTAAGTGGGGGAAGAAGATAAGTAAAGGAAGAAAGGATATCGAATTGAGCATTTAGGTGAAGAAGAATTGGGCTTCCAATTTGCCAGAGATGACCGTCCATAAGAATTGCTTCTATCTAACATGGAGCAGGGGTGGACTAGATTACCTCTGGGGACCCCTTCCAATTCTGCGATGCTATGATTATGTGCCTTTTGGCAATGCTATAGCTTCCAATCTGTCAATGATGACCACCTAAGGCTAGGAATTGCTTCTATCTTACATGGAGCAGAAGGTGGACTAGATGACCTCTGGGGACCCCTTTCTTTGCCTTTTGGCAACCCTATGGAGCTCCCAATCTGCCAACTACGACAATATATGGTTATGAATTGCTTCTAGCTAACATGGAGCAGAAGGTGGACTAGATGACCTCTGGGGATCCCTTTCATATTCTAGGATACCCTGTTTCTGTGCCTTTTGACAACCCTATGGAGCTCCCAATCTGCCAAGTATGGTAATATATGGTTAGGAATGGCTTCTATCTTATATTGAGCAGAGGGTGGACTATATGCCCTCTGGAGGACACTTTCCAATTTTAGGATGTTAGGAATCTGTGCCCTTTGGCAACCATATGGAGCTTCCAATCTGCCAACGATGACCATTCATGGCTAGGAAGTGCTTCTATCTAACATGGAGCAGAGGGTGGACTAGATGACCACTGGGGATCCCTTTCATATTCTAGGATACTGTGTTTCTGTGCCTTTTGACAACCTTATGGAGCTCCCAATCCGCCAACAATGACAATATATGGTTAGGAATTGCTTCTATCTAACATGGAGCAGAGGGTGGACTTGATGACCCTTGGAGGACCCTTTCCAATTCTAGGATGCTAGGAATGTTAGGAATCTGTGCCCTTTGGCAACCATATGGAGCTTCCAATCTACCAACAATGATCATCCATGGAGCAGAAGGTGGACTAGATGACCTCGGGGGATCCCTTTCATATTCTAGGATACTGTGTTTCTGTGCCTTTTGTGAACCCTATGGAGCTCCCAATCTGCCAAGTATGGCAATATATGGTTAGGAATGGCTTCTATCCAACATGGAGCAGAGGGTGGACTAGATGGCCTCTGGAGGACCCTTTCCAATTCTAGGATGCTAGTAATCTGTGCCATTTGACAACCATATGGAGCTTCCAATCTGCCAATGATGACAATCCATGGAGTAGAGGGTGGACTAGATGACCTCTGGGAATCCCTTTCACGTTCTAGGATACTGTGTTTCTGTGCCTTTTGACAACCCTATGGAGCTCCCAATCTTTGGCAACCATATAGAGATTCTATTCTGCCAACGATGACCATCCATGGACAGTAATTGCTTCTAGCTAACATAGAGTAGAAGGTGGACTACATGACCTCTGGGGATCCCTTTCATATTCTAGGATACTGTGTTTCTGTGCCTTTTGACAACCCTATGGAGCTCCCAATCTGTCAACTATGACAACATATGGTTAGGAATTGCTTCTATCTAACATGAAGTAGAGGGTGGACTAGATGACCCTTGGAGGACCCTTTCCAATTCTAGGAGGCTAGGAATCTGTGCCCTTTGGCAACTATATGGAGCTTCCAATCTGCCAACATTAACCATCCATGGAGCAGAAGGTGGCTTCTAATCTGCCAACGATGACAATATATGGCTAGGAATTGCTTCTATCTAACATGGAGCAGAGGGTGGATTAGATGACCTCTGAGGACCCCTTTCCAATTCTAAGATGGTATAATTCTGTACCTTTTGACAACTCTATGGGGCTTCCAGTCTATCAACTATGACTGTCCATGCCTAGAAAATACTAGTGTCTTTTATTTCCTCGCATTGCCAGTGGGCTTAATGGGATATATAGCGCATCAAGGCGAATGCGTTAATGCAGGAGGGGAAATTGATAGGAAGTTAAGTGGGGCAAACAGGTAGGCAGTTGCCAGAGAAGATGGAAACAGGCTTTAGGTTCCAGCCTTTCTCTCTCTCTATTTTTTTGGATGGATTGTTAATATGTCGCCATGACAACAGATGTACCATTTAGAGTAATTATTGGTGAATAACACAACAACCGCAGAAACAAGGAGAGATAAAAGGCCAGGGAGAAAGAGAGCGCGTTGTGCGTTGCGCGTTGTTATTCTTAGCTAAAGCACTTCCCTGTGAATTAAACACCTTGTTGCCTGATGGGGTTTTGCATGGTGGAGATGGGTGGAAAGCACACTCAGGTGGGCACCTGCTTTTGAGTTTCAGGTGGCAGGTAAACAGCTTCCTTTCTCCCTTAACTTGCATGGAAAGGCAGGCCTCCAGTCCCGTCTCTTCTGGGATGCTAAGCAGGGTCAGCCTTGGTTAGGGCTTGGATGGGAGACCGAGGCCTGATGCACAAAATCCAATGAAAGCCACAAGGTCGCCATCGGCAATGAAGGAGACCTAAAGGCTCAAACACATACATGCAAGATCTGACAGTCTCTCTTCTTCCTTAACTTCCCTTCTTCCTTTGACTCCCTTCTTCTCTTCCTTACTCCATTCCACTGTCCTTCTTCCTCCCTTCTTTCCCTACTTAAACCATTCCATTTTCTCTTTGTTTTATTTATTTTCTTCCTTTCTTCTCCTACTTACCCCCTTCAATTTCCCTCCTCCTCCTTCCCTATTTACTCCATTCAATTTCTCTTCTTTAATTACTTTCTTCCTTTCTCCCTCTACTTTATTCAGTTGTCCTTCTTCTTCCCTACTTACTCCATTGAATTTCCCTCCTTCTTTTACTTCCTTTCTTCCTCTACTTCCCTTCTTCATTTTCTTCCTTTCCTCCTATTTACTCCCTTCAATTTCTTCCCTACTTTTTCTTTATTTAGTTCTCTTCTTCCTCTCCTTACTCAAATCTATTTCATAGAACAGCGGTTCTCAACCTTGCTAATGCCGTGACCCCTTAATGTAGTTCCATATGTTGTGGTGACGACTAACCATAATATTGTTTTTGTTGCTACTTGATACCTGTCATTTTAATACTGTTATTAATCATAATGTAAATATCCGATATGCAGGATATATTTTCATTCACTGGACTAAATTGAGCACAAATACCCAATATGCCCAAATGTGAATGCTAGTGGGGTTGGGGGGGGGGGGAGGATTGATTTTGTAATTTGAGAGTTGTAGTTGTTGGGATTTATAGTTCACCTATAATCAAAAAGCATTCTGAACTCCACCAGCGATGGATTTAAACCGAACTTGACACAAAGAACTTCCATGACCAACAGAAAACACTGGAAGGGTTTTGTGGGCATTGACCTTGTGTTTGGGAGTTGTAGTTCACCTATATCCAGAGGAGCACTGTGGATTCATGCAATGATGGATCTGGACCAAACTTGGCACGAATACTCAGTATGCCCAAATGTGAACACTGGTAGAGTCTGGGGAAAATAGACCTTGGCATTTGGGAGTGGTAGTTGTTGGGATTTATAGTTCACCTACAATCGAGCATTCTGAACTCGACCAACTATAGAATTGGATCAAACTTCCCACACAGAATCCCAATGACCATCAGAAAATACTAGGTATTCTGATGGTCTTTGGTTACACCTTTGACACCCCTTCACGACCCCCTCAGGGGTCCCGACCCCCAGGTTGAGAAACACTGTCATACAATCATAGAGTTGGAAGAGACCTCATGGGCCATCCAGTCCAACCCCTGCCAAGAAGCAGGAATATTGCATTCAAAGCACCCCTGACAGATGGCCATCCAGCCTCTGTTTAAAAGCTTCCAAAGAAGGAGCCTCCACCACACTCCGGGGCAGAGAGTTCCACTGCCGAACGGCTCTCACAGTCAGGAAGTTCTTCCTCATGTTCAGATGGAATCTCCTCTCTTGTAGTTTGAAGCCATTATTCTGCGTCTTAGTCTTCAGGGAAGCAGAAAACAAGTTTGCTCCCTCCTCCCTGTGACTTACTCTCATATATTTCTACATGTCTATCATATCTCCTCTCAGCCTTCTCTTCTTCAGGCTAAACTTACCCAGCTCTTTAAGCTGCTCCTCATAGGGCTTGTTCTCCAGACCCTTGATCATTTTAGTCGCCCTCCTCTGGACACATTCCAGCTTGTCAATATCTCTCTTCAATTGTGGTGCCCAGAATTGGACACAATATTCCAGGTGTCGTCTAACCAAAGCGGAATAGAGGGGTAGCATGACTTCCCTAGATCTAGACACTATGCTCCTATTGATGCAGGCCAAAATCCCATTGGCTTTTTTTGCCGCCACATCACATTGTTGGCTCATGTTTAACTTGTTGTCCACAAGAACTCCAAAATCTTTTTCACACGTACTGCTCTCGAGCCAGGCATTGTCCCCCATTCTGTATCTTTGCTTTTTGTTTTTTCTGCTAAAGTGGAGTATCTTGCATTTGTCCCTGTTGAACTTCATTTTGTTAGTTTTGGCCCATCTGTCTGTCAACATCGTTTTGAATCCTGCTCCTGTCCTCTGGAGTACTGGCTATCCCTCCCAATTTGGTGTCATCTGCAAACTTGATGATCATGCCTTCTAACCCTTCGTCTAAGTCATTAATAAAGATGTTGAACATTTCTTCTCCCTTCAATTTCTCTCCTTCTTATTCCCTATTTACTCCATTCAATTTCTCTTCTTCCTTTAATTACTTTCTTCCTTTCACCCTCTATTCAATTGTCCTTCTACTTCCCTACTTACTCCATTCAATTTCCCTCCTTCTTTTTCTTCCCTTCTTCCTCTACTTCCCTTCTTCATTTACTTCCTGTTTACTCCATTCCATTTCCTCCCTACTTTTATTCTTCTAGTTCTCTTCTTTCTCTCCTTGGTCAAATCCATTTCCCTTTCTTCTTCCCTACTTATTCCATTTAATTTCACTTCTTCCCTTCTCCCCCTACTTCATTCATTGTCCTTCTTCCCCTACATGTTCCATTTAATTTCCCTTCTTTCTTTACTTCCCTTCTTCCTCTCCTTATTCCCTTCAGTTTCCCTTCTTCCCCTTTTCCCTACTTACCCTCTCCAAATCCCCTTCTTTCTTTACTTTCCTTCTTCTCCTGTTTACTTCCTTCAATTGCCTTTCTTTATTTATTTCTCTTCTTTAATTCTCTTCTTCTACTTACTCCATTCAACTGTCCTTCTTTCCTCCTTCCCCTACTTAATCAGTTTAATTTCTCTTCTTCCTTTATTTCCTTTCTTCCTTTCTCCCCCTTCTTCTTTCAATTTTCCTGCTTCTTTCCTTCTCCTCTACTTACTCAATTCAATTTCCCTTCTTCCTTCTTTCCCTTCTTCCCTACTTCCTTCCTTCAAATTATCTTCTTTCTTCATTTCACTTCTTCATTGATAGCAAGCACAGCACTAGTTTGCAAATGTAGCTTTCTGCCAAAAAGTCCCCTATGATCGTCTTGCAAAGATGTTGCTATAATATGAAGCAGAGGCTGGATGACCATCTGTCAGGAGGGTTTGAATTGTGCCTTCATAGAATCATAGAGATGGAAGAGACCTTGTGGGCCATCCAGTCCAACTCTTTTCTGCCAAAAAATGGGAAAATTGCATTCAAAGCACCCCGACAGATGGCCATCCAGCCTCTGTTTAAAAGCTTCCAAAGGAGGAGCCTCTACTACACTCTGGGGCAGAGAGTTCCACTGCTGAATAGCTCTCACAGTCAGGAAGTTCTTCCTAATGTTCAGATGGAATCTCCTTTCTTTAGTTTGAAGCCATTGTTCCGTTGAATTAAGATTGGATGACCTTTGGGGGTCTCTCTCTTCCAGAGCTAGGCTTCTATGATAATGCAAAGTGATCATTGATCTTTTAGGGGTGTTCCATGCCTCCCTTTCCTTGCTCTGCCTTTTGAAACAAATGCAAACCAACATTGTCTTTTGCCGGGGGCCTTGGCGGTAATAGGGTTATCTTCTGAGCAGGCGACCGAAGCGCCGGGCAAGATATAAATATCCCCAAGAGCCCTGTTTAATGTCAGGATCGATCCATAGCAGGGCCTCTGACAAAGGGAGGAGGAAAAGGACAATTTCTGCTCTCCGGCCCCACCAAGAAAGAAAATGCTTTGGGGTCTTCCAGAGGTCTTTGCTCAGATTGTCATTCATCTACATAGGGAAAGCAGCCGGGAGGGTCTCTGCGGCTTCCCAACAGACAGGAAATAAATCCATTTATGTATTGGTTGTACAGTAGGGCTCGAATGGATATGCAAACAACAACAACAACAATCCCAGTTTGATCTTTCAACCAAGATGCATAGCCATGGATGATGACGACATTATCATAAAAATAACAAAATGGTAATAATAATAATAATAATAATAATAATAATAATAATAATAATACCATTTTAGTCATTCAACCAAGATGCAAAGACATGGATGATGATGATGATGATGATGATGATGATGATTCCTTTATGATTTTTCAACCAAGAGACAAAGCCATGGATGATGATGATGATGATGATGATGATGATAATTCCATTGTGATTTTTCAACCAAGAGGCAAAGCCATGGATGATGATGATGATGATGATGATGATGATTCCATTGTGATTTTTCAACCAAGAGGCAAAGCCATGGGTGATGATGATGATGATGATAATTCCTTTGTGATTTTTCAACCAAGAGGCAAAGCCATGGATGATGATGATGATGATGATGATGATGATGATAATTCCATTGTGATTTTTCAACCAAGAGGCAAAGCCATGGATGATGATGATGATGATGATGATGATGATGATTCCATTGTGATTTTTCAACCAAGAGGCAAAGCCATGGGTGATGATGATGATGATGATGATGATAATTCCATTGTGATTTTTCAACCAAGAGGCAAAGCCATGGGTGATGATGATGATGATGATGATGATGATGATAATTCCATTGTGATTTTTCAACCAAGAGACAAAGCCATGGATGATGATGATGATGATGATGATGATGATAATTCCATTGTGATTTTTCAACCAAGAGGCAAAGCCATGGGTGATGATGATGATGATGATGATGATTCCATTGTGATTTTTCAACCAAGAGACAAAGCCATGGATGATGATGATGATGATGATAATTCCATTGTGATTTTTCAACCAAGAGGCAAAGCCATGGGTGATGATAATGATGATGATGATAATTCCATTGTGATTTTTCAACCAAGAGGCAAAGCCATGGGTGATGATAATGATGATGATGATAATTCCATTGTGATTTTTCAACCAAGAGGCAAAGCCATGGGTGATGATGATGATGATGATGATGATGATTCCATTATGATTTTTCAACCAAGAGGCAAAGCCATGGGTGATGATGATGATGATGATGATAATTCCATTGTGATTTTTCAACCAAGAGGCAAAGCCATGGGTGATGATGATGATGATGATGATTCCATTATGATTTTTCAACCAAGAGGCAAAGCCATGGGTGATGATGATGATGATGATGATAATTCCATTGTGATTTTTCAACCAAGAGGCAAAGCCATGGATGATGATGATGATAATTCCATTGTGATTTTTCAACCAAGAGGCAAAGCCATGGGTGATGATGATGATGATAATGATGATGATGATGATAATTCCATTGTGATTTTTCAACCAAGAGACAAAGCCATCGATGATGATGATGATGATAATTCCATTGTGATTTTTCAACCAAGAGGCAAAGCCATGGGTGATGATGATGATGATGATTCCATTGTGATTTTTCAACCAAGAGGCAAAGCCATGGGTGATGATGATGATGATGATAATTCCATTGTGATTTTTCAACCAAGAGGCAAAGCCATGGGTGATGATGATGATGATGATGATGATGATGATGATTCCATTGTGATTTTTCAACCAAGAGGCAAAGCCATGGGTGATGATGATGATGATGATGATAATTCCATTGTGATTTTTCAACCAAGAGGCAAAGCCATGGGTGATGATGATGATGATGATGATAATTCCATTGTGATTTTTCAACCAAGAGGCAAAGCCATGGATGATGATGATGATGATTCCATTGTGATTTTTCAACCAAGAGGCAAAGCCATGGATTATTATGATGATAATCCCATTTTCATCTTTCAGTCAAGATGCAAAGCCATGGATGATGACAACGATAATAATCACATTTTGATCTTTCAACCAAGATGCAAAACCATAGGCAATTGATAATAATTGATAATAATAATAATAATAATAATAATAAATACCATTTTAATCTTTCAACCTAGATGCAAAGCCATGGATGAGGAGGAGGAGGATGATGATGATGATGGCGATGGCGATGATGATGATCCCATTTTGATCTTTCAACCAAGATGCAAAACCATAAGCAATTGATAATAATTGATAGTAACAGTAATAATAATAATAATAAATCCCATTTTGATCTTTCAACCTAGATGCAAAGCCATGGATGATGATGATGATAATAATCCCATTTTGAGCTTTCAACCAAGATGCAAAACCATAGGCAATTGATAATAATTGATAGTAACAGTAATAATAATAATAATAAATCCCATTTTGATCTTCCAACCAAGATACAAAACCATAGGCAATTGATAATAATAATAATAATAATAATAATAATAATAATAATAATAATAATAAATACCATTTTAATTTTTCAGCCTAGACACAAAGCCATGGATGAGGATGATGATGATGATGATGATCCCATTTTGATTTTTCAACCAAGAGGCAAAGCCATGGATGATGGTGATGCTAATGATGATAATCCCATTTTGACCTTTCAACAAAGATACAAAGCCATTGAGGAGGGGGTGATGATGATGATGATGATGATCCCATTGTGATCTTTCAACCAAGATGCAAAGCCATGGGTGATGATGATAATGATGATGATAGTAATCCCATTGTGCTCTTTCAACCAAGATGCAAAGCCATGGATGATAATATTAATAGTAGTAATAGTAATAATAATAATAATAATAATAATAATAGCAATAATAGATTTTAAAATGATTTTAATGCTTTGAACTCCCAAAGGATACTGAAAGTGGTTGATGCTAAAAACATACAATATGTAAAACATACCAACATCAAAACAGAATTAAACACTGCACCTATTAAAAATATATAGTGAAAACCAATAAAACCAAACAATGATCAGCATCAGTTAGTTACCGTTCTCCCTATGTAAACAGATATTAAATTCGACCCATAAATATAATGGTTGTATTTGGAGAAAATTGTTTAATTTTTTTGACAGGAAACAACCAAAGGCTAGAGAGGAAAATCAAAAAGTGGGGAATAAGTTAACATTATCTGCAAGCAAAAAAAGAAACAGGGAGAAAAGAGCACTGGGTTCCCCATTTAGCTAGAAAGTCAATGATGACATTATAATGAAAGCCGAAGGGAGAATACGATCAAGGCTTGAAAAAGGCAATGTATTGGTCTCCCCCTCCTTATCTCTGCAAGGAATGGTCTGTGTTTTCTCCTTGGCTTCCAGTAAGAAGGCGAAAGGGTCACACGATGCAATAAATCCTTTTCCGTCTTAGAGAGAAACAGGCTGAAATCAAGAAGGAATTTAAAAGGGTCTTGCCCTGATGAGAGACCCTGCGGACCCACCAAAGAGGGCTTGCTACAATGGTGAGCAAAGAGAATCCACAATTTAAAAGATTTCCCTAAGTTCCCAAAGAATGTCACCAAAGTTGAAGGAAGCGCCACCGAGATGATTTTATTGCGATTCAGCTGAAAAGGATGCAAAGCAGCAATATTTCGCCAAGCTGAGCATAACATGTACACAAATAAAAGCCTTTTTTGTACAGAAACAGAGTTGCCAGATTTGAATTTCCCACTCCCTGCCCCTCTGCCGGCTCGACGGCTGGCACCTCTACAGTGGGAGGAGGCTTGGCCACCTCCTGAGTGCCTGGACCAATTGCTGGGCTTCTGCCGCCTCGGTGTCCTGACGAATCAGGAGAGAGTGAGGCAGGACGAGGGGAAAACAATGCATTCTTGAGTGGATTATGGTGATATGAAATATCCAAGTGACCAGCGAGTCCCGGGGGGGGGGGGGGGGGGGCTGCGAGCCAGCCGTTTCTATTGTCTTTGAATGGCTGCAATAACCGTTGATGTCTGGCAAGCCTGTCATAATCCGGATTTTTCCAGTGAACAATGAGGGAAATTTGGCTGAAGTTTTGGTGGAGGAAGAGCTGAATGAGTAACAGGCTTTCCAAAGGCCTCCTTTGTCCTATTGAGATAGGATAATTAATGCCAAGAGACCGCCTCCCCTGCGGGGACCAACTCCAAGCCCCAAAGGTCACAAACCTTTGTTATTGTCCATGCAAAAAGTGTCTTTTAATAAGGGTTTTTTTTTCAAGGATTTCCTTCTTTCCAGGGTCACAGAGGTGGCTTCTTATATTTTTATACATTTTTCAATAAAGGGGAATTGGGCAAAAAGGGTCAGGAAAAGGTCAGATACAGCCAATTTTTCAGCCAATCAGGAGAAGAAAAATGTGAATAGTTGTTATAATGATAAAAAACGTATTTTTCTGTGATGTTATGCTTGCACATTTTGAAAGGTAACGTGGTACGTGCATCTCTTTAGCTCTGTAGCTTTGCCTTCAATCCATGTTGAGCGTTTTGTTCTCTGTCCTGGCTGATCTGGTTTAGCAGAAGCTCACCAGGCATGGACCTCCTGATCTGCGGTCTTAGTTGAAATCACTGCATATTTTCATGGAAAGATATCTGCTGCTCAAGTCTTTGGATGCAAGGATGGATTTTTTTAGAAAGAAGAGTCATAATCCCTGGGGCTGGGTCCAGATTTAGTGCTTCTTGTTGAAAATGCATGAAATCGATGCTGCTTTGCTTTCGCTTCCGTGACTCACTTGCCCCATTGATTTCAACAAGCTTGCTTTTAAGATCTGGAAATCAAAGTGAATGCATCTGTGAAGAAGCCTGCGTGCCAATCGAGCATCATGGCCACGAAACACATTGGCTTCTTTGCCCCACCAACTTCAACAAGTCTACTCCAAGGTTGGAGCCATAAATTAAAACTGTTCCATTTCCCATTGCATCTTGACTTGAATGTCAACTAGGGATGCATCTACACTGTAGAACAGTGGTTCTCAACCTTCCTAATGCTGTGACCCCTTAATGCAGTCCCTCATGGTGTGGTGACCCCCAACCATAACAATGTTTTTGTTGCTACTTCATAATAGTCATTTCACTACTGTTATAAATCATAGTGTAAATATCAGATATGCAAGACGTATTTTCATTCACTGGACCAAACTGGGCACAAATACCCAATGCACCCACATGTAAATGCTAGTGGGGTTGGGGGGGGGGGGGATTGATTTTGTAATTTGGGAGTTGTAGTTGCTGGGATTTGTAGTTCACCTGTAATCAAAGAGCATTCTGAACTCCACCAACAATGGATTTGAACCTAATTTGCCATACAGAACTCCCATGACCAACAGAAAACATTGGAAGGGTTTGGACCTTGAGTTTGGGAGTTGTAGTTCACCTACATCCAGAGAGCACTGTAGACCCAAACAATTATGGATCTGGACCAAACTTGGCACAAATACTCAATATGCGCAAATGTGAACACTGGTGGAGCCTGGGGAAAATAGACCTTGACTTTTGGGAGTTGTAGTTGCTGGGATTTGTAGTTCATTACAATCAAAGAACATTCTGAACTCCACCAACGATAGAATTGGCTCAAACTTCCCACATGACCATCAGAAAATACTGTGTTTTCTGATGGTCATTGGCGACCCCTCTGACACCCCTTCGCGACCCCCTCAGGGGTCCTGACCCCCAGGTTGAGAAACACTGCTGTAGAATGAATGCAGTTTGGCACCACTTTAACTGCCATGGCTATGGGCTTCATTCTATGGAATCTTGGGAGCTGTAGTTCACCTGAGAAGGCCCAAGACCTTGGGAAATCTCCTAGCATGGAGTCATGGTCGTTACAGCTGTCTCAAACTGCATTTATTCCACAGGATAGATAAACCCGAACACAGTCGGAATAAAGGGCTTCTGGCCCTTGAATTGAAGGACATATTTTTGTGTGTTTTCATTTGTTTGCTTACTATTATTGATACGTTTATCTATTTATTATTTACATTTATTTATATGTTTTTATTTACTTTTATTATTTATATCTTTCCTTGCTGTTATTTATATGTATTGATTGGTTTTATATTTATATTTATTTATTTACTTTCATGTATTCACTTATGTATTTTTATTTTATTCACTTTTTTACATATTAGATAACAGATCCCATCACCCCTCCCCCCAAATGACCCAATATGACCCAATAGCAGAGATCAAGGTCACAAAATCTGAGAATGACTACCATAGATGCAGGCGAAATGTCAGGAGAGAATGCTTCTGGAACATGGCCACACAGGCCGGAAAATTTACAACAACTTGATTCAACATACGAGGGTTGAATGAAAAGTAATGCCTCTACCTTTGTAACTCCTCAACAGATGGCAGTACAGGTATGTGGCAGGTACTGGCTTGTTCAGTAGACTCTCCTCTACAGTACCATTTTGGCGGGAAAGTCTTAGCATTGAACGGGAGGCCTTAACATTCCCCCCCCCCCATGACCCAATATGACCCAATAGCAGAGATCAAGGTCACAACCTCTGAGGATGCCTGCCATAGATGCAGGTGAAACGTCAGGAGAGAATGCTTCTAGAACATGGCCATATAGCCCGAAAAAACCTACAACAACCCAGTTCTTCAGGTGTGTCTACATTGCACCATGAATGCAGTTTTGCCACCACTTTGACTGCAATGGCATCCTGGGAGTCCTAGTTTTCCAAGGTCTGTCGTCTTCTCCAGAGGACTACAGCTCTCAGGATTGCATACCTGCATTTATGGCACAGTGTAGATGCAGCCGAAGAAATTCAACTCGACCCTAAGACCAGACAGCTTCGAACTTTCTAGGACATCTTCATTTAGGCTGAATCTATACTGCCATAAAATCCAGTTTCTGATCTGATTTGAACTGCAAGAGTTTACACTGTCATATAATCCTTAGCTGATGGTCCACTAGTGTTAGTGTCCAGTCCCAGCCAGACCACCGATGTCTGGAGAGAAGCAAATAATATCGTTATCTCGGAGGTAATTTCCCAAGGAGTTTTTCTCCCCTTCGGGCATCTCTCTGCAAACGTACACACACACGTTGATGGCCCCGCAATTGGATTACTGTGCATCTTATGCCCGTCTTGTCTGCTCTTCTGGGCATCCAAAGTCACGCCGTGCCAACCTATCAGGGTGTGTTCTACACTGTAGAATCAATGCAGTTTTACCCTCCTATATGAACTACCATGGCTCCCTGCTATAGAATCATGGAAGTTGAAGTTTGGTGGAGCACCAGCATCCTTTGGGAGAGAAGGTTTGTAAGATTAAGAACACAGAAATGCTGGACCACTGTGACAACCACCATGTCAGACTACGCCGAGAAGCCATTGAAATCCACAAGAAGCATGTGGACAATTTCAACAGAAAGGAGGAAAGCATGAAAATGAACAAAATCTGGCTACCAGTATTTAAAAAACCCTCAAAAATCATAAAAGTAAATAAAGACAGGGGAGCTCCAGACAAGAAACAATCAGGGATAGCTAATCACTTCCCAACAAAGGATTCCACCAGGCAGTAAGAAGCCACACCTTGAAAACTGCTAAATGCTAATCAAGGTGGCCAATTGAAATATTCACACCTACCTCCAACAGACAAGACAGGCCCGTAGCCAGGATTTTAATTGGGGGGGGGGGGGTGAGTTTGATTCGGGGGGGGGGGGCTCAGGATCTACCCTAGCAAACCTTTTGTATCATTATCCCAATATCCCCATGCAATTGGGATATATTGAGCATGGTGATCGGATCGTAACAATTTAAATAATGTACTAGTAAGTCCTTCTTGCGGACCACCCTGAGAATTTCGGGGGGGGGGGGAGCTGAAGCCTCTCAACCCCCCCCCCCCCCTCCTAGCTACAGGCCTGAGACAAGAGATCTTTCTCCCACCCTGGACATCATTCCACAGATATATAAACCCCATTTTCCTAGTTTCCAAGAGACCTCACAACCTCTGAGGGTGTCTGCTATAGTTGTGGGTGAAACGTCAGGAGAGAATGCTTCTGGAATTTAAAGCAACCCTCCTGTAGGTTTGTTTGTTTTTTTTAAAAAAGTTTGTGAAAAAATCAAAACTTGTCATGTATCATGTACTGCAGTTGATGGTAGCTGGTGGTGGTAGGCCTAGCAGTTGGTGAAGGAAGGGTTAGGGTTAGGGTTATTCTAAGTCAGGGGTCCTCATACTTTTTAAACCGGGGGCCAGTTCACTGTCCTTCAGACCGTTGGAGGGCCGGACTATAGTTCTCTTTTAAAAAAAATCAATAAAAAATTCCTATGCACATTGCACATATCTTATTTTGCTGTGTGGAAGGGCCCTTAGAGGGGTTCTTTCTAGCCCTCTTTAAGCAGTAATTCCAGGAGCAGAGAATGGGAAATCTTCCTATTTCTAGCCTGAACAAAATCTGGCTACCAGTATTTAAAAAACTCTAAAATTATAACTGTAAATAAAGAACAACACTCAAACACAGGGGAACTCCAGACAGGAAACAATCAGGGCCAGCTAATCACCTCTCAACAAAGGATTCTCCCTAAAAACTGTCAGGCTATGAAATGGTAATCAAGGTGGCCAATTGAAACATTCATACCTACCTCCAACAGACAAGAGTTCTTTCTCCCACCCTTGATCTTCCACAATTTTCCTAGTTAAAGCTTTTCCTCTGACATGAAGTCCAGTCGTGTCTGACTCTGGGGCGTGGTGCTCATCTGCATTTCTAAGTCGAAGAGCCGGCGTTGTCCGTAGACACCTCCAAGGTCATGTGGCCAGCATGACTGCATGGAGCGCTGGGGCAGTCTCCCTTGGCTGGCTCACGCTGCCCATCGGGCCCGATGGGCAGTGTGAGCCTGCCAAGGAAGGAGCAGCCTCGCGCGGCCTACTCGTGCGTAAAGCACCTCGCGAGGTGCTTTATGCGCAAGTAGGCCACACAGAGCAGCTGCCCTTGGCTGGCTCACGCTGCCCAATACAGCAGGGTTGGGAGGACAATAGCTTTATAAAGAAGCACCTTTGTATCCCTACAGATATCTTGGTCCTCAAACACTCTCTGCTTCATTCGAAAAAATGCTGCACTTGCAGAGCTCAGGCGGTGTTGTATTCCAGTGTCAATGTTGACTTTTGTAGCTGCCAAGGAAGCGGAAATGGTCAACATTTCTAATGTTAAACCATTAAGCTGTATTTCTGGCATTGAAAGGGATTGGCTGGTGCCTGCTGGAAGAGCACTTTGGTTTTCTCGATGTTCAATGAGGGGCCGAGCTTCTCGTATGCTTCTGCTAAGGTGTTTAGAGTGGCTTGTAGGTCTTCTTCTGAATGTGCACAGACGACGTTGTCATCAGCATATTGGCTTTCTATAACAGATGTTGTAACCTTGGTTTTGGCTTTCAGTCTGCTGAGGTGGGGGATCAATAAACCTGCTCCTGGTTTTTGTCTGAACTTCAGAATGCTCCAAGCAGTGAATGAGGCTGGATGGCACATACCAGTGGTCGCTGTTGCTTGGTTGCATAATCATTATTAGGGTTGCCAATTTGGGCCTCTGCCAAGGTTGGACCACAGACCTGCCAAGCAAACAGACTGAAAGGTGCCAAGTCTCTTTCCTCCACCTGCCAATCATCCCAGTTGCCACGGAGATTAATATTCGGGGATGGCAGCCAACCGGGACGCCAGTATTGATCGAAAGGAGGTGGGTGGCGAAAACTCAATTAACTTTTCCAGGCTCGCTGCAACAGGGGTAAACACCGAAAGGTGGCACGCTCCTTGCAATGCAATTAAAACGAAATAAAATTCGCCTTAACAAGCAAGTCGCCGATTGACAGCTTTTAAGAGGAAAGGGATGTCTCCTTTGATTATGGATTTTGGATGCATCAGTCTGAAGGTGCATCTACACTGCAGGGCTAATGCAGTTTGATACCACTTGGCCCAATGTTGTAGAATAATAATAATAATAATAATACTCCTCTTTCTTACCCACCTCTCCTCATGGTTCAAATCCTGGGACTTGTAGATTTGCAAAATCTAAGTACTGGTGCCTCATTGAACTACACCTCCCAGGATCCCATAGCATTGAGCCATGGTAATTAAAGGGGCATCAAAGTGTATTTATTCTACACTAGCTTGGGGACTTGGCAGTGCCTGGGTTATTAGAAGAAGGCATTATTTGTTTTGGGATGTTCGGAAATATCACTGAAGTTTGGTCCAGATGCGTCATTGGCTGGGTTCAGTGTTCTCTAGATAAAGGTGAACTACAATTCCCAGATTCCCAGGGCAATCACTTCCAAACCCTGACAGTATTCTCAGTTGGCCATGTTATATCTGTGTGCCAAGTTTGGTCCAGATCCAACATCGTCTGCATTCAGTGCTCTATTGATGCAGGTGAACTACAATTTCCAGATCCAAGGTCTTTCATTCCCAAACCCCAGTTGGCCATGTTGGGTCTGTGTGCCAAGTTTAGTCCAGAACCAACATCGTCTGCCTTCAGTGCTCTCTTGATGCAGGTGAACTACAACTCCCAGATCCAAGGTCATTCACTCCCAAACCCCGGCAGTATACACAGTTGGCCATGTTGGGTCTGTGTGCCAAGTGTGCTTCAGAGCCATCGTTGGCTGAGTGCAGTGCTCTCTGGATAAGGGTGTACTACAACTCCCAGAGCCAAGGTCTTTCATTCCCAAACCCCGACAGTAAGCACAGTTGGCCATGTTATATCTGCGTGCCAAGTTTGGTTCAGATCCAACATCATTTGTGTTCAGTGCTCTATTGATGCAGGTGAACTACAACTCCCAGATCCAAGGTCTTTCACTCCCAAACCCCAGCAGTATGCACAGTTGGCCATGTTGCATCTGTGTTGGTCCAGATCCAACGTCATCTGCATTCAGTGCTCTCTTGATGTAGGTGAACTACAACTCCCAGATTCAAGGTCATTCACTCTCAAACCCCAGCAGTATACACAGTTGGCCATGTTGAGTCTGTGTGCCAAGTGTGCTTCAGAGCCATCATTGGCTGGGTGCAGTGCTCTCTGGATAAGGGTGTACTACAACTCCCAGAGCCAAGGTCATTCACCCCATAAACCCCACCTGTATGCATGTTTGGTCCAAATCTGACATCGGCTGGGTTCGGTGTTTTCTGGATAACGTCCATTGCCCAAACCCCTGCAGTATGTTCCATTGGTCATGGGGCTTCTCTGTGGCAAGTGTGGTTCTGGTTCATTATTGGTGGGGGTCACAGTTTCTCGGGATGCAGGTGAACTATAACTCCCATCAAGGTCAATTTCCCCCAAACGTCTCCAGTATATTCTGTTGGCCATGGTGGGGGTCTGAGTGCCAAGTCTGGTCCATGTGTCTCATTTGTGGGGGTTGGAGTGGTGTCAGGAAGTGAGTGAAGGTACTGCGAATCCCATCATCCATGGCAAGTGTGGTTCAGATTCATCATTGGTTGGGGATCTTGATGTAGGTGAACTACAACTTCTATAAATCATGGTTGATTCACTGTCTTGCCATGTCCGGAGTTCGTGGTCAGGCCCTCAATTGGTTCAACGCATTTCTCCGGAACCGGAGTCAACGCGTGAAGTACATGGATCAAGTCTCCGATAGATCCCCCCTCCTATGTGGGGTCCCCCAAGGAGCAGTTCTCTCTCCTCTTATCTTCAACATCTACTTTAGACCCCTTGCTAGTTTGGCTCGGAGTTTCAGCCTGGACTGCTACCAATATGCAGACGATACCCAACTCCTTCTGCGCCTGGAGCCTGGAGCAACGTCAATTCCAGACAATTTCACCCTATGTCTGGAAGCTCTGTCAAACTGGCTACGTGCTAGCAGACTGAAGGTGAACCCAGCAAAGACTGAGATTCTCTGGCATGGCCGCCCGGCAGGTCTGACTCCTCCATTACCCACCTTCGATGGTGCCGCCCTATCTCCATCGACCACTGTTAAGAGCTTAGGTGTCATCCTGGATTCACAGCTGACAATGGAAGCTCGGGTCGCTGCTGCCAGCAAACAGGCCTTTTTCCATCTATGACAAGCGAGGCAACTGGCACCCTACCTCTCTGACGAGGCTCTGGCAACTGTCACCCATGCCACGGTCACGTCTAGGCTGGACTATTGCAACGCCCTGTATGTGGGCCTTCCGATGTCTACGTTCCGAAAGCTTCGTATTGTTCAGAATGCGGCAGCCAGGTTACTCACAAGAACGCCCATGAGATGCCAAATAACACCAGTGCTGCATCATTTACATTGGCTTCCAACTGAGTACCGTGGCCCGTATAAGATGCTAGTTCTGACCTTTAAAACTCTTTACGGCCAGGGTCCATCGTACCTTAGGGACCGCCTCTCCTTCTCCCATCATCGGAGGTCGCAACGACCAGCCCAACGTGACTTACTCTATATACCGGGTCCTAGAGAAGTGCACTTGGAAAGGACCAGACGCAGGGCTTTTTCTATTTCTGCCCCTGCCTTGTGGAATTCCTTGCCGCCCTACATGAGAGCCATGCGTGACTTCGGGCCTTTTACTCTCGCACTTAAGACCTGGCTTTTTACTAAAGCATTCAATCTCTGTTAATTTTTAATTTTTGTATTTTATCTTTTATAATTTAGCTGTAAATCGCCTAGAGCATTCTCGGATGGAGGGCGATTAATAAGTTATTAAATGATGATGATGATGATGGTGGTGGTGAATTCTCCCCCAATCACTTGTTCAGTTGCTCATCAATTCCTCTGTTTTTTGTGTGCCATAGGAAAGGGTAGAAAAGGGTTAAGAGAGAGGCAGTGGGCGGGGTCATGGAAATTCCACACCAATGGAGAGAGAAAGGAACCCTGGGATGTCCATTCTGGAGATCAGAACATCTAGGATGAAATTGTCCCCAAATGAAAGTATTCCTTGTGTGGTGGGCAGTATGGTTTTGGGGAGGACACTGGCAGGGGTTGGGAGACATATTCATGGCGGCTCGCTGTAACCTGAAATGTCCTTGGAGGGAGGGCCATGGGTGTCTCCTGCGTAGTGGGTATTATAGGCTATTTGTGGAGACGGGAGGCTGCCTGTGTAAGTGGACACCTTTGCCACATACACACATACACATTTTCCCCTTTAATATGTGTATAGGATAGGATAGAATAGATAGATGAATATAGATAGTTGATGGACTTATAGACACTGAGCAAAAAGCATAATTTTCTTAGTGTTTGAGCTATCTTTTGCAATGAAGCAATTATCTGGTTGTAGTATTTTTTTCTCATTGTTTGTGTTTTGTTTCTTCGTTTGGAAACCATAACAAGACCACCCAAGGATTAATAATCCATGAGAATGAAGACTCGTGCGTCAGGAAGCAGTTGTTGTGATTCAGTGCATCAACATCGGGTCAGACGGGATCCGGTTCCTTTCACTTTGCTTTTTCAATGGGTTATTTGCCTCCCCATGGCACAGGGTCTGCTCCATAGGGGATTTTCCTCTTTGTTGCACTTTGGATGGAAACGAGCAGAAATGACATTGTGTAGACAGCAGAGATTTTAGAATGCTGAAGAAAACAAGGCAAGAACACTCAGGGTGCATCTACACTATTTATTTAATACAGTTTGGCCCTACTTGAACTGCCATGGGAGTTGTAGTTTGGCACTCTTGGGCAGATAAGGCCCAAGACCTTGCAAAACTACAACTATCAGGACACCATAGCATTGAGCCAGGGCTATGGAACCTATGAGAATTATAGTTTGACACTCTTGGGCAGATAAGGCTCAAGACCTTGCAAAACTACAACTCCCAGGACACCATAGCATTGAGCCAGGCCAGTTCAAGTTCAACTGCTATGGAACCTGTGGGAGTTATAGTTTGGCACTCTTGAGCAGGTAAGGCTCAAGACCTTGCAAAACTACAACTCCCAGGATGCCATAGCATCAAGCCAGGGCAGTTAAAGTTCAACCACTTTGGAACCTATGGGAGTTGTAGTTTGCCACTCTTGGGCAGATAAGGCCCAAGACCTTGCAAAACTACAACTCCCAGGACACCATAGCATTGAGCCAGGGCAGTTCAACTGTTATGGAACCTATGAGAGTTATAGTTTGGTACTCTTGGGCAGATAAGGCCCAAGACCTTGCAAAACAACAACTCCCAGGATGCCATAGCATCAAGCCAGGGCAGTTAAAGTTCAACCACTTTGGAACCTATGGGGGTTGTAGTTTGCCACTCTTGGGCAGATAAGGCCCAAGACCTTGCAAAACTACAACTCCCAGGACACCATAGCATTGAGCCAGGCCAGTTCAAGTTCAACCACTATGAAACTTATGGGAGTTATAGTTTGGCACTCTTGGGCAGATAAGGCCCAAGAGCTTGCAAAACTACAACTCCCAGGACGCCATAGCAATTGAGCCAGGGCAGTTCAAGTTCAACTGCTATGGAACCTATGGGAGTTATAGTTTCGCACTTACAAAACTACAAATCCCAAGACACCATAGCATCAAGCCAGGGCAGTTCAAGTTCAACTGCTATGGAACCTATGGGAGTTATAGTTTGGCACTCTTGGGCAGGTAAGGCTCAAGACCTTGCAAAACTACAACGCCCAGGACGCCATAGCATCAAGCCAGGGCAGTTAAAGTTCAACCACTTTGGAACCTATGGGAGTTGTAGTTTGCCACTCTTGGGCAGATAAGGCCCAAGACCTTGCAAAACTAAAACTCCCAGGACACCATAGCATTGAGCCAGGTAGTTCAAGTTCAACTGCTATGGAACCTATGGGAGTTATAGTTTGGCACTCTTGGGCAGATAAGGCTCAAGACCTTGCAAAACTACAACTCCCAGGACACCATAGCATTCAGCCAGGGCAGTTCAACTGCTATGGAACCTATCATAGTTATAGTTTGGCACTTTTGGGCAGATAAGGCCCAAAACCTTGTAAAACTACAACTCCCAGGATGCCATAGCATTGAGCCAGGGCAGATCAAGTTCAACTGTTATGGAACCTATGGGAGTTATTGTTTAGCACTTACAAAACTACAAATCCCAGGACACCATAGCATTAAGCCAGGGCAGTTCAAGTTCAACTGCTGTGGAACCTATGGGAGTTGTAGTTTGGTACTCTTGGGCAGATAAGGAGCCAGCTCAGGATGGATTCGTGTGATTCACGCCTGGTTCCATGTCCCTGTTTATGTTCTTTTCCCTGCATTAATATGGAAGACTAAACCCAGCTGTGCTCTATGTCTCTCTCCTGTCCTTCAGTTGCATCAAAATCCCCAGCAACATCTCTGTGTTGGATCCATTTATTTATTTGAGGCCTCCAACATTTGGATATTCAAGGCAGGAGCAGAGAAAATGAGGGTGAAGAGCAAAGAGTTTGCACAATCTCCACGTAGAAATTCCAGGAGCAAGGAAGACCTTTCCATTCGCTTGCCGGGCATCTACACTAGTGCTTCTCCACCTTCCTAATGCCGTGACCCCTGAATACAATTCCTCATGTTGTGTTGACCCACAACCATAAAATTATTTTCGTTGCTACTTCATAACTGTAATTTTGCTACTGTTATGAATCATAACATAAATATCCGATATGCAGGATGTATTTTCATTCACTGGATGAAATTTGGCACAAATACCCAATATGCCCAAATTTGAATTCTGGTGGGGTTGGGGGAGATTGCTGGAAGACGGAAGGAGAAAGAGAAGGATGGAAGGAAGGATGGAAGAGAATGGAGGAAGGAAAGGGAGAAGGAAGGAAAGAAAATGGCAAGAAGGAAGCAGAATGAGAGGGGGAGAAGAAGGGAGGAAGGGGGAAGAAAGGAAGGATGTAAGGGTGGAAGGGAAGGAAGGAGGAAAGCAAAAGGAGGGAGGGAAGGAGGGAAGGAGAAAGAGAAGGGTGGAAGGAAGGGTGGAAGAGAATGAAGAAAGGAAAGGGAGAAGGAAGGAAAGAAAAGGGCAAGAAGGAAGCAGAATGAGAGAGGGAGAAGAAGGGAGGAAGGGGGAGGAAAGGAAGGATGAAAGGGTGGAAGGGAAGGAAGGAGGAAAGCAAAAGGAGGGAGGGAAGGAGGGAAGGAAAGGAGGGAAAGAGGAAGGAAAGAGAGAAGGGAGGGAGGGAGGAAGAGAATGGAGGGCGGGAAGGGAGAAGGAAGGAAAGAAGGGAGGGAGGGAGGAAAGAAAGAAGAAGAAAGCGAGAGGGGGAAGAAGGAAGGAAAGGGGGAAGGAAGGGGGGAGGGAGAGAGGAAGGAAGAAAGAAAGTGGAAGAAGGGAGGAAAGGAAGGAAGGATAAAAGGGTGGAAGGGAAGGAAGGAGGGAAGCAAAAGGAGGGAGGGAAGGAAAGGAGGGAAGGCGGGAGGAAGGAAGGAAAGAAAGAAGAAGAAAGCAAGGGGGGAAGAAGGAAGGAAAGGGGGAAGGAAGGAAGGAAGGGAGGGAGGGAGGGAGAGAGGGAGGAAGGGAGGAAGGAAAGAAAGAAAGAAAGAAAGAAAGAGAAAGTGGAGGGGGGAGAAGGGAGGAAAGGGGAAGGAAGGGAGAGAGGGAGAGAGGAAGGAAGAAAGAAAGAAAGAGAAAGTGGAGGGGGAAGAAGGGAGGAAAGTAAGGAAGGATAAAAGGGTGGAAGGGAAGGAAGGAGGGAAGCAAAAGGAGGGAGGGAAGGAAAGGAGGGAAGGCGGGAGGAAGGAAGGAAGGAAAGAAGAAGAAAGCAAGAGGGGGAAGAAGGGAGGAAAGGGGGAAGGAAGGAAGGAAGGGAGGGAGGGAGAGAGGGAGCAAGCAAAGAAAGAAAGAGAAAGTGGAGGAGGAAGAAGGGAGGAAAGGGGGAAGGAAGGATGGGTGGAAGGGAAAGAAGGTTGGAAGGGAAGGAAGGGGGAGGGAAGCAGAAGGAGGGAGGGAAGGAGGGAAGGAAAGGAGGGAAGGAGGAAGGAAAGAGAGAAGGGAGGGAGGGAGGAAGAGAATGGAGGAAGGAAGGAAGGAAGGAAGGAAGGAAGGAAGGAGAAAATGAGAGGGGGAAGAAGGGAGGAAAGGGGGAAGAAAGGAAGGATGAAAGGGTGGAAGGGAAGGAAGGAGGGAAGGAAAGTAGGGAAGGAAGAAGGAAAGGGAGAAGGAAGGGAAGAAAAGGGAAGGAAGGAAAAATATCCACAGGTTAGAATAGACAACAGGTAAGCATATATATATATATATATATATATATATATATATATAGAGAGAGAGAGAGAGAGAGAGAGAGAGAGAGAGATCTGATAATAACAGAAAAGCAAGCAAGACACTTGTTAAAAGAGATTAAAAAAATAAATACATGAGTCCAGAGGCTTGATCTTGGATCAAGGGAAACCAGTGAAAACTTTGGTTCAGTTGCCAGCTGATAAAATAGTATTTTTTAAATAAAAGGGGCAACTAATAGTCTCTTAGTCATGATGAATTACAGAAAGCGTGGATCCAGTAAGGAAAGCGGAAATGAAAGGCTATTTCAAGAACAATACTGTATCCCTCTCCACCCGGTGGAACCCGGCCAAAGCAAAGACAATGGGCTCGTGTGGCTCCCAAAGTAAAGGAAAGAGGGGGAAATGCAAGGGAGTGGGTAAATAAATCCACAGCATTCATAAAGGAAATGATTTTAGCGTTGGAAGGGGCTCCCCAAATGCCATCCAGCCCAACCCCCTTTTGTCAAACAGGAAGACACAATCAGAGCCTTCCTGGCAGTGGCTCAATGTTAGGGAATCTTGGGAATTATAGTTCAAGGAGGTATCAACTCTTGGGCAGAGAAGGCGAAAGACCTTGTAAAACGACAACTCCTGTCATTCCATAGCGTTGAATGGCAGTTCAAGTGGGGTCGAACTGCATTAATTCTACCTGTTTTGCAAGTACCACCTCTCTACTAAACCGCATGTGTTTTCCTGCTAGACATAATGCATATATATATATATATATATATATTCATTAGAAAAACCATGAACAAAACTTGGGTGTTATGCTCTTCTTGATTGCTGTAATTCAGACAGTTTAGAGCTGTTCAAGCTTCAAAGTTCTCCCCTGACACCGTTCACAATTGATATGTAATTAAGTGCAAACACTTCTAATATTAGAAGGGAGCGTAATCCCTAGGCATTTCACGGAAGCAATTTCCATGGAATTTGCAAAAGAGAGTTTGCAATCTTCTACTTTTCTCCAACCGAAATATTTCTTTTTCCAAAGTGATGGAGTGAATCCACGCCAGGTTTTAGGTGGAACTTGTTGATGTTCTTAAGCTGAAGCCGAGATTCTGCAACCTGCCAAAGGAGTGGGCTGAGGGTTTGGTGCTCGGTGCACTCCGCTAGCTTGAAGACCCAACCAACAAGCAAATTGGGTTTGAAGACAAAAGGAACACAGATTTATTGCTTTCAAGCCTAAATAGGAGCCCCTGGTGGCACAGTGGGTTAAAGCGCTGAGCTGCTGAGCTTGTTGATCACAAGGTCGCAGGTCTGAATCCGGGGAGCAGCATGAGCTCCCGCTGTTAGCCCCAGCTTCTGCCAACCTAGCAGTTTGAAAACATGCAAATGTGAGTAGATCAATGGGTACCGCTCAGGCGGGAAGGTAACAGTCAATCAGTCATGCCAGCCACATGACCTTGGAGGTGTCTACGGACAACGCCGACTCTTCGGCTTAGAAATGGAGATGAGCACCACACCCCAGAGTCGGACACAACTGGACTTAATGTCAGGGGAAGACCTTTACCTTTACCTAAGCCTTAAAAACTTCTGATACAAAGTCTACATTCTAAAGAGTAGGACATAAAGCATGCAGCATAGCACAAGACATTTTATTCTCGTTGAAACCCATTCCAAATATCTACATACTCCCCTGATTGGTCAGAAGTCGGCCCATTTTTTCTTCTGGGCTCCCATTGGCTGGGCAATCCTCATGATGTCAAAGGTGGACAGAGTCTACTTTGTGGTGAGTAGAAATGCTTCAGTATTTAATATGAGGGTTATCCAGAAAGTAAGGTTACAAGGAACGTAGCTCTCGCAGGGAATTTTCTCGGGGGAAGTTGGTATCACTGCTGTGTAGCGGGAAGCCAGTGGAAGCAAACGAGCAGTGCCAGTCGTCAGGAACTCATCGATTGGCGTTATGGTGAAGGTAAGAGATAAGCGTCTCATTCTGTTTCCCTCCAAGTCTGAGGTTCACGCTGTACAAGGTATAACCAGAAAGTAAGATTACAAGGAACGTAGCTCTCACAGGGAATTTTCTCAGGGGAGGTCGGTATCACTGCTATGTAGCAGAAAGCCAGTGGAAGCAAACGAGCAGCACCAGTCGTCAGGAGCTCATTGACTGGTGTTATGGTGAAGGTTAGAGATAAGCGTCTCATTCCGTTTCCCTCCAAGCATGAGGTTTGCGCTGTACAAGGAATATCTAGAAAGTAAAGTTACAAGGAAGGTAACTCTCGCAGGGAATTTTCTCGGGGGAAGTTGGTATCACTGCTGTGTAGCGGGAAGCCAGTGGAAGCAAACGAGCAGTGCCAGTCGTCAGGAGCTCATCGACTGGCATTATGGTGAAGATTACAGATAAGCATCTCATTCTGTTTCCCTCCAAGTGTGAGGTGTGCGCTGTACAAGGGATATCCAGAAAGTAAGGTTACAAGGAACGTAGCTCTCACAGGAAATTTTCGTGGGGGAAGTTGGTATCACTGCTGTGTAGTGGGAAGCTAGTGGAAGTGAACGAGCAGTGCCAGTCGTCAGTGGTTCATCTTTATCTGGCTGAACCACAACACTTTGTTCTGGGTTTTGTGGGCATGCATTTCCTCTTCAATTCTCTTCGGGTGTTATTTTGGCGAAAGGTTAACGAATCCCCTCCAGAATGTATATTTTCCCTGGCAGAATACTTGAAATGAAGCCTATTGTTGAACAGGGAAATGTTGATACTTCGATACAAAGAAAATTCCGAAAAGTGTAAAAAAAAATAATTAAATTTATATAAGATTGTGGTATGGGTCAAGTGGGGTCAAATTGCATTCATTCTGCAGTGCAGACACACCTTTTGCCAAATAGATACCAGCAAGTTTCTGTCCATGAAAAATTAAAAATGTAAAACCTGGAGAATTAATTAGGTCTGTAGCCTGTAGCGATTTGCAAGGTAGTGATTAATGCACTAGAAAAGTAAAAAAAGGCATTCCCAGGAATTCAAAGCGAGATTATATATATTTTTTGCTGATGTTAGCTTTGCCTTGGCCTTCTCATATTTCGATTCCAGACGGAATCATTTTTTTTACCGACTCGGATATTGGCAGCATATTAAAATAAAAAAGCATCCGCTAATTACATGTTTGCAAATATTCCTGGAGTCAAATAGCGGGATTTTTTTCCCTCTTCGCTTCCAGCCTTTTGGGCGAGAAAGTGCTTACCTCCTTGAAAGCGAAAGGTTTCTTTGTAAACCTATTGAAAAATATGATTGCGGGGGAAAAAACAAAATAATATGTTAGATATGCAGTTAGATGGCTGCTAATCCACAGGGAATGAAACGAGCGGAAATCTGTACTGCAAATCCACCCACCGGGGAAATATGAATGGCTCTCCATCTATATATAGAAAAGTATAGATGGAGGGATGTAGATAGTATGTATGTTTATTTGTTTGATCTTCAAAGGCTCCTATATAGCATGAGGGATCTGGACCACACTTAGCACGCACATCCTTCATGATCCAACTTAAAATATTGACAGAGTTTTTTCATGGGAGGGGTGATAGAGGATGATGGGAGTTGGAGTTCACCCAAATCTGGAGATATTTATTATTTATTATTTACTTTATTTGTATACCGCTGTTCTCAGCCCTTAGGCGACTCACAGCAGTTAACAAGAACAGCAAAAATTCAATGCTACAATAACACGATATAAAAACAGTTAACATCATAACACATTATACAATAATATACAATTAACAACAATAGCCATTCACTAGCGTCTCGTCACTAAAAAACATGATATGCTGTCACATTGATATGAAACCATCACTGGATCCCACTCAATTGAACAACTTTCAGCCTGTGTCCACTCTCCTTTTTGGGCAAAGTCATGAAATGTGTGGTGGCCTTGCAACTACAGGTGTTCTTGGAAGAAACCGATTATCTGGATCCACCGCAGTCTGTTTTTAAGCTGGGAGATGGAACCAAAACAGCCTTGGCCATCTTGCTGGATGATCTGCGTAGGGAACTGGACAGGAGTTTGTGTGTCCCTGTTGGTTCTCTTGGACATCCCAGTGGCCTTCAATACCGTTGACCACAGTATCCTTCTGGGATGTCTCATGGGAATGGGTCTTGGAGGTACCATCTTAAAGTGGCTCCAAACCTTCCTGGAGTGGAAGGTGTTTTGTGGGGACACCTGTTCAGCCCCGCAGCATTTGTCGTGTGGGTCTCGCAGGGCTCAGTATTGTCCCCCATGTTGTGTAACATTTACATAAAGCCACTGGGAGAGATCATCTGGACTTTTGGTGTTGGATGTTGTAAACAAGTTTAAGGAACGAGGGGTCCCTTAATGCACATGTGACCGGGGAGGGGGGGGAGAGACCTTTCTATCCCACCGCTGCCACCAATGTAAGGGAGTTTAAGGAACGAGGGGTCCCTTAACGCACATGTGACAGGGGGGAATCTTTCAATCCCAAAAAGACCTTTCCTTTTAAATCCCCACCTGGCACCACTGCATTAGAGACCGCTGACCGATCACCTTGTGTGACAGGAATTTGCGTAAGGGAATGACTAATGGTGTGAGAGATCGATGATACTGGTAGATTTTTGCTGCCACCACCTCAATTTTATTGTTTGAGGAAACAAAGGTGTGAATATGTTTGAGGTAATATGCACCCAGGCTTCTGGTTCTTCTTTTTGGGCTCCTTTGCTTGCTGACTGGACTATAATAAGATTTAGGCTGACTTGATTTCACTAAGTATGACAGACCGAGGCAGACACCAGTTAACGATGAACTTAACAGGTTTATTGAACTTCAAGAAGATGACAACTCATAAAATGAGTGGTACACACGCGTATTGTTGTTACTGAGGCTCAGGCTTACTAGACATAAGGTTTCTACTGAAGGAGCAGCTTTTACTTGAAGTGAGATATCTTCTTCAACCCTTTGAAACAGTGTGTTTCTAAGATCAGTCCCCCTGACTGTCTTGCAGAGTAACCGGACTTCCTCCAGTCTACTCTCCACTGGAGGGAATAAACTCACTTGTATTCTCTATCTAATACAAGCTGGCAAGTCTTCTCACTGACTATCCTAGTACAGCTCTGCTGAAGCCCTTGTCCCTGTCTGTATTCCCTATCAGATCCACTCACTCAAAAACTTCCTTCTCCCTGTCTAAAATCCTTCTTCTCTGTTGAAATCCTTCTCCCTGTTCTCTCAGAACCCTTCTCTCTGTCTCTGTTAGACCCTTCTCTCTCTCTGTTCATTAGAACCCTTCTTTCTGTCTCTGTTAGACCCTTCTCTTCCTCTTGTCAGAAGTGATAGCCTTTTTCACTCACACCCAACTCCTCCCCTTGGTGCTTAAACCAATCAGGAGTTGGCTGAGTCCTCCCCTGCCTCCTTGCCTATCCTAAGATGGAGACCCAGCCCACTGACTCTCAGGCTTCGGCCTAGCCGGCAAAGGTTAGAATCTATTACAGATGTCATCTTTCAATTACACTAAGTAATATGATTTTTGTTCCTGGGTGATCAATGTCATTTCCTAATTGTTTCTATCATGAAAACATGGGGAAAGTATATTAAGTATATTAAACTGCAAAAACTTTGTTTTTTGTAAGACATCCTGCAGCACATTTTGCTGTAGTTTGTCAAGGAAGATCTGTGAGAGTCTCAACCAATATGGCTCCTGTCCAGCGTACCTGTCCAAACGTATCTCCTTCTGTGTCCCACCTCGGAGTTTAAGGTCATCTGGGGAGGTCCTGCTCTTGGCCCCGCGTCTGTCTCAAACAGGCTTGGCTGGGACGAGGTACAGGGCCTTCTCAGTGGTGGCCCCCCACCTGTGGAATTCACTCCCTGGGGAAATTAGGTCATCTACATCCCTCCTCACCTTTAGGAAAAAGTTAAAAACCTGGATGTGGAACCAGGCCTTCGGGTAATTAAGCGGACAATGACAATAACAATATTAACAATGGCTTGGGAATGGATTATGGATAAGTTTGATGGAGCATTCAACTAGTTTTCAGCAAAGAATGACCACTAAAGTGGTAATTCTTAGTAGTTTTTAAATTGTATTGTTTAATGTTTAAACTATTTATAATTGATTGCTTGTTTTATGACGTATTTTATTGTGTATATATTGTGGCATCGAATTGCTGCCAATTGGAAGCCGCTCTGATTCCCCCCCCCCCCCCCCCGGGAATGATGGAGTACAAGTGTTCAAAATAAATTAATAAATTAATAAATTAATATATGTGAGAGTCTCAACCAATTCAACTTAGTTTGTAAGGTAAAGGTAAAGTAAAGGTTTCCCCCTGACATGTAGTCCAGTCATGTCCAACTCTGGGGTGTGGTGCTCATCTCCATTTCTAAGCCGAAGAGCCGGCGTTGTCCATAGACACCTCCAAGGTCATGTGGCCAGCATGACTGGATGGAGCGCCCTTACCTTCCCGCCAGAGCAGTACCTATTGATCTACTTACATTTGCATGTTTTCCAACTGCTATGTTGGCAGAAGCTGGGGCTGACAACGGAAGCTCACGCCGCTCCCCGGGATTCGAACCTGCGACCTTTCGGTTAACAAGCTCAGCAGCTCAACGCTTTAACCCACTGCGCCACTAATTTAACTTAGTTTGTGGTTGCCACAAAATCAAAGTTCCTGAAACATGGCAACTACTTTCAAAGCAAGGACTGTGCAATTAAACAGGATTAAAGCTTTCAAAACCAGGAACAGAGCATTTTTCAAACTTTGTACATAGTGTTACATGAAATAAGAGGTGCATCTACTCTGTAGAAATAATGAGCTCACAGCCCCATAAATCGGTGTGTCATTTCTCTGTAATTCTCTCCGGATCCAGCTCCAAATCGCAGCCCTCCGCACCCCTGATGCGCCAATCTTGGTCCGGAAAGAAAATGCATTGCACCTTGCAAATGTGTCATAAGTGCTCCTTGCACCCGTTAAGTGAAGATAAGATAGTGGGAGCCAAATAATGATAAGATGATTAAACCCGGCATGTTCCTTCAAAAGAAGTTAATAGGGGACTGAAAGGGATTTAATAAGATCCCATCTGTCCCATTCGGGCCAAAGCAGGGGAACCTACCATCTTATATATTGCAGCAGTTAAAGCATCTTTTGTTTACTTTTTGTTGGTGCATCTACACTGTAGAGTTCATGCAGTTTGATTCCAACTGAACTCCCGTGACTGAATGCAATGAAATGTGGGAGTTGTAGCTTGGCGCTTGCACTCTTTGGCGGCGAAGACTCAAGACCTCTTCAAACTACAACTCCCAGGATTACTTAGCATTGGGTTAAAGTGGTGTTAAACTGCATCTCTCAACCTGTGGGGGCGGGGGGGGGGAGGTCATGAAGGGTCTTAGAGGATTCATCTAAGAGCATCAGAAAACATATATTTGCCATGCATCGAGCACGACTGCTCTCCCCTCCTCACTTGGAGTCTCAGAAACAGCCTGTCGCAGCTCAGGATAGATTCACCTTGCTCAGAACACCACACCACACCAAAGCCGAATGTTTTGTAGTTTATAATAATAATAATAATAATAATAATAATAATAATACTTTATTTGTACCCCGCTACCATCTCCTCAAGGGACTCGGTGCGGCTTACATGAGGCCGAGCCCACAATACAACAATAAAAACAATAGCAGAGTAATACAAAACTATAAATCCCAGCAACTACAACAACCAAATGACAAAATAAATCCTCCCCCCGCAACTCTACCAATATTCAAATGTGGGCGTATCGGGTATTTGTGCCAAATCTGGTCCAGTGAATGAAAATACATCCTGCATATCAGATATTTACATTACAATTCATAACAGTAGAAAAATCACAGTTAGGAAGTAGCAATGGAAATACGTTTATGGTTGGGGTTCACCACAACATGAGGAACTATGTTGAGGGGTTACGGCATTAGGAGGGTTGAGAAACACTGTACTAAGAGATAAGCCAGTGCCTGCCAAGCGCATCCCAGCGAGTCAGGGTCAATAGGAAGATATGAATTTCCAGTTTATTTCAGTTTCTGTTGTTTTCCACCTGTTTGCTTGCTTATTAATAGAGAGATAATCAGAAATGCATTAGGTAAGTGACTGGAAGGTTGATGGTTCAAATCTGCAGAACGGGGTGAGCTCCGTTGTTAGCCCCAGCTTCTGCCAACCTAGCAGTCAGTGGGAAGGTAACAGTGCCCCTTGCAGTCATTACCCTATGAATAATAGTAATAATAATATTAATTATTTTGTGAATAATAATAATAACTCTATGAATAATAAGAAAATACAATATTCATTTCCCAATGAATAATAATAGTAACAACAATACTATCCATAATAAAATATACTATTTATTAGTAAAGGTAAAGGTTTTCCCCTGACAGTAAGTCCAGTCGTGTCCAACTCTGGGGGTTGGTGCTCATCTCCATTTCTAAACCATACAGTCATGCCAGCCACATGACCTTGGAGGTGTCTATGGAGCGCCGTTATCTTCCCGCCGGAGCGGTACCTATTGATCTATTCACATTTGCATGTTTTTGAACTGCTAGTTTGGCAGAAGCTGGGGCTGACAGCGGGAGCTCATGGCAAGTATAGACCAATCAAATAGACAATGTATCAACACCAATCAAAATGTGCTCTTTGGATTTCCAATTTTGGGGGTGGATTCAACTCATTGGGGTGTCCTTCCGCACTGCCTTCCCAAGCCAGAAGGGGACTCCTGAGAATGTGCAAAGTACATGCCTCTTCATTAAAACTACAACTCCTATGATTATGTAGCGTTGACTTTAAGTGGTGTTAAACTGCATTAATTCTATAATGTAGATGCACTACATGATTCCAGTCTTTGTAGGGGTTTTTTTAGGGTGGTACATCTATACTTTAGGGTGATACATCTATACTTTATACTATACTTTAGCACATTTATACTTCAAATACATTTATATAAAGTACACACAAGTACCCAAATCTACAATGATTAAGTCCCAATTCTGTCGCAGTTGCTGGTTTATTTCAAATGCAATAATGAAAGGAATGGAGGAAATGTTCCCATTTTGCAAGCCCTGTCCTCTGACTTTGGATGCATGGAAGATTTTGAACCCAAAGCCCAAGAGAAAGGAGAGGAAGTGACTTCAGTGCACAGAAGTCCGTAGGGACGCGTGGCACATTGCAGACAAGAAGCCTTGCCAATGCTTTGATCAACATGAGCAAGGCTTCATTCTGAGCACAGATGCATTAGGGGAGAGTGTCATTCGGCTGGAATTTTATTATTTTATTATATACTAGCGGTCCCCTGCCACGTGTTGCTGTGGCCCACATGGGGGTTCTGTGTGGAAGGTTTGGCCCAGTTCTATCATTGGCGGGGTTCAGAATGCTCTGTGATTGCAGGTGAACTATAAATCCCAGCAACTACAACTCCCAAATGTCAAGATTCTATTTTCCCCAAACTCCACCAGTGTTCACATTTGGGCATATTGAGTATTCATGTAGAGTTTGGTCCAGATCCATCATTGTTTGAATCCACAGTGATCTCTGGATGTAGATGAACTACAACTCCCAGACCAAAGGACACTGCCCACCAAACCCTTCTAGTGTTTTCTGTTGGTCATGGGAGAGCTGTGTGCCAAGTTTAGTTCAATTCTATCATTGGTGGGGTTCAGAATGCTCTTTGATTGTAGGTGAACTATAAATCCCAAGAACTACAACTCCCAAATGATAAAATCAAAAAAGTTTGAGTGAAGGACATTGGATTTTTAGGTGTCTTGTGTCCAAATTTGGTGTCACGCCGCTCCCCGGATTCGACATTAAGTCCAGTCGTGTCCAACTCTGGGGTGTGGTGCTCATCTCCATTTCTAAGCCGAAGAGCCGCTGTTGTCCGTAGACACCTCCAAGGTCATGTGGCCAGCATAACTGCATGGAGTGCCTTTACTTTCCTGCTGGAGCAGTACCTATTGATCTACTCACATTTGCATGTTTTCGAACTGCTAGGTGGGCAGAAGCTGGGGCTGACAGCGGAAGATCACGCCGCTTCCCGGATTTGAACCTGCGACCTTTCGGTCAACAAGCTCAGCAGCTCAGTGCTTTGACCCACTGCGCCACCGGGGACTCATATATATATATATATATATATATAGAGAGAGAGAGAGAGAGAGAGAGAGAGAGATAAGGGAGGTCTGCTGCTTGTGGTCCATTTTGAGGGGAGACCTCGCAGAAAAGGGAAATGAAAATTATTTCATATTCTTTAGTTTAGATGTCCTTGGTGAACTATAAATCCTTGGGTGGGGGTGCGTTTTTGGGCAACATGACCACTTTTTTGGAGCTGCAGCCCCTTTCCAATGTTAAAGTGAGAAAGTGAGCTGAGAAGGAACCGACTCCGCCGGAGTTGGCTTAACAAAGCTGGGAAACAAATCGACAGCCAAACACCGCTTATTATCCCTTTATAGGCGCCTAAAGAACACCAGGTTGGCATTGAAGTGATTACAAAAGTGGGCGGCCAAGAAGCGGGCCCCTGCCCCACGGGAAAAGGCCCCTTTCCTGAAACGAGAAGGCAATTCTCTTCCACTTATACAAACCCACGGCACAAGAGAGACCAGCGGGCGCTTTTGCAGCTCCCAACCCTCTGCTTCTGTTTAAATGAGTTAACTATTCTCCTTAATGCAAAGAGCTGGAACAAAGCCATCTTGGGAGTTTCAATGGGGGTATATATTTTTTTTCTGGAAGGAGAAATAAGGGGCGGTTTTTCTATGGAGTGTTTCTTAACAAGCGTTGGAAAGAGTTTCGGAGCTATGTTCCCCAATTCTGGGCCAAAGTGATAGTTATATAAATTTAAGGGGAAAGTTGCTTTAACTTTTGGATGCAAACATGTTGAACAGTCCAAAGGGTTTCCATATTGGAAGGCAGTGGCAGAGAGTTGGACTATGGGTGCATATACTGTAGGATTGGAAACCGCTTTAAATTACCTTGGTTTAATAAATGAAATCCTACAAGTGATATTTTTACAAGGCCTTTAGCTCTCTCTCAGTGTTATTGAATGCTGCTACTCCCACCCCTAATAAAAACGGATTTATAGTTAGGAATTTATAGTTTCCTAAGGGCAACAAGCTAGAATTGAGGAGGAACAACCCAGAACTCCCTGCCTTCAAGCTGATTTGACCTGCAGCAGGGAGTTCCGCAGTTCTCTGTTGCCCACTTGAGCCAGCGTCCATGGAATGTGGCCGCAACAGCAGCTTCAACCAAAAGACTCTCCTTCTGTCTTAACTTTTCCCTCTTCATAGTGTTACTTTGTGTCCTTTACTGACTCCCAATCATTCTCTGCATGAACTTTCTCTCTCCCAGGCTGCAGATGGCTGCCGGCCTGCCCGGGATGCGATTTTTGCGTCCCGGGGAGGCCGAAACTGCGTTCCTCTGAATCGCGGATACGGAAACCCATCGGGTCCCCGTATCTGCGGGTCAACGGATCGCTCCAAAATCGGTGCCATTCTTCTCCTGGGCTAATTCTAAGACTAATGGCTATCTCACTTTTGCTCCGCTAACCACTCCGCCCTGGGAATAACCCTTTTTGCCCCAAAAACCCAACATTGAGCCCCTTGCTCCCCGCTGCCACAACTTTGCTGTCACCATCTTGCTGATGCCTGAATAGCCTGTTGACCTGGGGAACCTGCTGCGGTCACCCCTTGGGACCTCCAGGAAACCGATGGGCCATCCTGGTCCTTGATGAGATGGGATCTATAGTTTTCTTCATTTCCCGACATGGATCTCAACCTCCAGCGCTTGCAATCACTTCCCAAGGACCCAATGGACTCCGGGGAACCTTCCCCAGTTTGCCTCCATGGATTCCGCAACTTTTCTTGTATTTTTATCAACTTTTAAAACTTTTGGAAACTTTTTAGAAACTTTTTCTTCCCCAAACCTCATGAATTTCCACTATGATTTTTTTTTACCTTTAATGGACTCTTGGTGGGTGGGATGGGTTGATATGAATTCTTTTCCCTCTTTATGAATGCATGACTTATGAACCCTATATATATGTCTATGTATAAAAATATGAGATGCCACCTTTTCGTGATCCCAGCATACTAAAATCTTAGGAAAACCTTTTTCATTTCCTGAGATGGAATTTCCCCTTATAAAAAGGACTCAACAAAGACTAGTTGCTTGTGTTGGGGTTCAGCCTGAGTTTGAACTTGAACCTGATTCTCTGTTTGTTCCTCCTGATGCTAATGAAAATATATTTACTGATGCTAATGGAAATGTACCTTTTGATGCCAATGCTCCTGAAATTAGTGAGGAAGAAACTGCTGTAGGTTTGGAAAATGCCAATGTTCCTGAAATTAGTGAGGAAGGAACTTCTGTAGATTTAGAAAATGAAAGTACCAGTGTTCATGAGAATGTTTCAGAGGGAAGCCTTGGCCTTTCCCTCCCTTCTGCACCTGTTAACTGTAATGACAACAGAAGGGGCCAAATTTGGGAAGACAGAAGTAAATCACTCAGTTTGCGTCGATCCTCCCGAATTCAAGAATTAAAAACATTGGCTCCAAAGAAGAAGGGCGGTTCACGGAACCCATTCTTGAGCTTTAATTGCCTTTCGCCGGGCTGACTGTCTCAGTTCAGGCATCATTTCAGAATTGATGAAGACCTTGGCAGTTCTCCCGGTTCCCTGGCCATAGTTTGGGAAGATTTCTTGGATATCAAGTACGGTTAGTGGATTGCTAACAGGTTCCAGTATTTCACAATGAGGCTTTTGGTTTTGCCTTGTCCATTTAAATTCATGTTTGCTGATTTTGCTGTGGCTTTTGACTTGCATTTTTCCTTTATTTTGTAACCACTTTTTCTTCAATAAAAAAGGATTGTTTTTCACAGTCAAGTGTGGTGGATAGTTATCTTAGGGCCTCGCTCCCTGCTCTGGATTGCAACAGCATGGAGTGGCTGCCCCTTGCCTTTCTCTCAGGAGCTGCTGCAGCCTTGCAAAGCCTGGAGTTTACAGCCAAAGGCGGGACAAGCCAGTCTGCAAAACTCTTTGCAATGATTGGCCTAGGGAGCAACTCTTTGAGCCCACCCCTGCTCCCGGGGAAAGACTTCCATTTTTGAGTCCTCCCTGCCTGTTCAGTTCTGAAGAAGGAATCTGATGTGTTGGTGGCCAGAAAGGTAGCTCCGACAAACCACTGCAAAAACAATTGAGATATTATAGTTAGATAACAATTGAGATATTATAGTTACATAAGCTTAATTGAGTTATAGATAGGAATTGAGAAATTAAGATAGACAGAGAAGTTTATTGAGAAGAATTGAGCTATAGTTAGATAGATTATAAGAGAGTTATAGAGTATAAAGAAAAATAGATATTGAGCTTTGAGAACTGAGTTTTATAGAGTCTTATAGAGAGCGAGGCTGCATTGCCTTATCTCCAAGGCTAATCTGGAGCTTAGATAGATAGGGAAAGATTTGTTCTTTCTAAAAGACAACAGCTCTGGATTAGGGCGAAGGATCCCTGGATCCCTTTGCCACTTGGGGAAAGGCTGACTCAGTAACTGGTGGAGAAGAGAAAGAAGAAATATCTATTTGGTTTATCAATTGACTGTTCTGCTTGCAACTTTGAGAAATAAATATCCTTTTAGATGTCAAGAACTTGTAATAGACTCAGTTGCTGAGAATCTCAATCTTCTCAAGAAAAGCACCGGCAGTTCACCCAGACATAAGGAACAGCACATCATAGTTTTGTTTTTATAAAAGCATCTGGGTATAACGGCACATTGGCTCTGCCAAGTTCCTTCATGGTCTCCCAAGATATTCTGTACCCATTTTGTCACATGCTATCTTGACATGACATCCTCTCCATAAACTGAAATGATGGAATCACAGCGCCGTCCATGCCCTTAGCATTTAGGTAGCGTATTACAGCATGAACTTCACACTTGGAGGGAAACGGAATGACAACGCTCATCTCTAACCTTCACCACAATGTGAGTTGATGAGTTCCTGACGACTGACACTGCTTGTTCACTTCTGTTGGCTTCTCGCTAGACAGCAGTGATACCAACTTCCTCCATGAAAGTTCCCCATGAGAACAACATGCCTTGTAACCTTACTTTCCGGATACCCTCATATATTTCCAGGCTGTGCCCTCCCATGGGGGTGGCTCTGCAGCCTCCACTCTAGACCAATCTCAGCGTGGATCCTATCCAGCTTCTTTTCTGGCCAACTGGAAACAAGGGAGGGGTAATGCGAACTTGGACAACGTTCACTTGATGTATAAAAACTGTTTGCGGCTTGCGCAGCACATGTCTTTTAAGCATGTACCTTTTGGGCAGGAGCCCTACTTGCATCCATTCTTGGTCAGAATGCATTAAACGTCTATATCTTTTGTCTTCGTGTCTGGTGAGTCTTTAATTCAAAATTAATTAATTTTGGTTAGCAACCCATGCTAGACTGAGACTCCATTTTATTGCGGTCTTATTCCATATCACACTGTAGAGTTTGACACCGCTTTAAACCACCATGGTTTAATAATAAATTGAATCCCGAGAGTCGTAGTTTTACAAGGTCTTCATCCCTCTCTGGTGCCTCGCCAAACTGAAATGGCTCTATGGTCACATGCCGTCTGAGGCTGGTTCTATACAGCCATATCATCCAGTTTCTGAATCCAGATTTGAACTGGAGCATGTGAGTCTACACTACCATGTAATCCAGTTCAAAACAGACAGTCTGGATTTGATATGGCAGTGTAGGTAGCTAGGGCCTAAATCCAAAGTTCAATAGTCTTGGCACTCATTTAAGTCAACAGGGAGGAGGAGAAGGGGTGGGCAGCAACAATATATTATTATTAATTCTTAATTTAATAATAATAATAATAATTTAAATAATATTTATTTATTATTTATTTAGAACTTTTATATACCCGTCTTCTCGACCTCTAGAGAGGGACTCAGGCCGGTTTACAACATGATTCAAAAACAGTAGTTTAAAACATCACACCATAAAACACATTAATACATAAAATACATTCAAAGCAATCATATAATTACATAAAGCCAAGTCGTCCAAAAGATATCCCAATTCATTACCATCCGTCCATGTGGCCAGAAGTTCTTGACTCACTCATCAAATGCCAAATTTCAGAGCCAAGTTTTCACCAATTTTTCTAAATGTCAGAAGGGAAGGAGCAGTTCTAATCTCCAGTGGGAGAGAGTTCCAGAGCCGACGGGCCACCACCGAGAAGGCCCTGTCCCTCGTCCCCACCAGACAACCTGCGAGGATGGTGGGACTGAGAGCAGGGCCCCTCCGGAAGATCTTAATAATCTTGATGGTTCATAGGGGAGAATCCATTCGGACAGGTAAACTGGGCCGGAGTCGTTTAGGGATTTATAAGCATATATTTACTTAAATTAGTAGGGATTTTTATACATTTCTTTTATGTTTATTTATTTTATGTCAATTGACAGTTGTTTTTTTATAAATGCCTATGTATTTTATTGTACTTATATGTTTATAGCACTAATATGTGCTTTTGTAAGCCACCCCGAGTCCCTTTTGGGAGATGGTGGTGGGATATAAATAAAGTTGTTGTTGTTGTTATTATTATTATTATTAAATTTAATGTTAATTAATAACAGCGTCAATAATAATAATAATAATAAGAAGAAGAATCCACTGTTTTTCTCCCTCAAGCGAGATCCCAAATTACCCTTCCCTGTCGACTCGGGCAAAAGCAAACTGCTGCAGCGTCTCCCGGTAATTAGTAATTTTGTGGCATTTTGATCTTCAACTTCTTCAGTTCAAGAGTGTAGAAAAACAACACTTTTTGGACCTTCTTTCAAATGAAAAATAATGCTTTATTTGGACTGTTATTGATCGAACCCCAGGAAAGGTGTCATGCTCTCTGCAAGGTCAAGTTGCACATGGCTCTCTGTCATGCAGCGCATGAAAAGTCTCATTTTCGGTAGAAATAAATTGGTGATTAGACCAACAAGTCCACCCTTAATGGCCTTCTTAGGTCAAAAATATCCCTTTGTCAAGAGGGAAATGATCATAGATGCCCCTCCTTGCATTAAAGAACATGCTATATTTCCCTCCTTGCATTAAGGAAGATGCTATGAAGATGCTATAATTCCCTCCTTGCATTAAAGAAGATTCTAAACTTCTCCTCCTTTCATTAAGGAAGATGCTGTAATTCCCTCCTTGCATTAAAGAAGTTTCTATACTTCCCCTCCATGCATTAAGGAAGATGCTATAATGTTCCTTTCTGCATTAATGAACGTGCTATAATGATCCTTCTTGGACAAAGGAAGATACTATAATGTTCTTCCTTGCATTAGGGAAGATGCTATACTTCCCCTCCTTGTCTTAAGGAAGATGCTATACTTGCCCTCCTTGCATTAAGGAAGATTCTGTATTTCCCTCCTTTCATTATGTGAGAGGAAGCCACAGGGAGGAGGGAGCAAGCTTGTTTTCTGCTTCCTTGGAGACTAGGACGCAGAACAATGGCTTCAAACTACAAGAGAGGAGATTCCATCTGAACATTAGGAAGAACTTCCTGACTGTGAGAGCCGTTCAGCAGTGGAACTCTCTGCCCCGGAGTGTGGTGGAGACTCCTTCTTTGGAAGCTTTTAAGCAGAGGCTGGATGGCCATTTGTCAGGGGTGATTTGAATGCAATGTTCCTGCTTCTTGGCAGGGGGTTGGACTGGATGGCCCATGAGGTCTCTTCCAACTCTATGATTCTATGATTCTAAGTGAGATGCTATACTTGCCCTCTTTACATAAAGGAAGTTTCTGTATTTCCCTCCTTGCATTAAAGAAGATGCTATACTTGCCCTCTCTACATTAAGGAAGATTCTGTATTTCCCTCTTTGCATTAAAGAAGATGCTATATTTCCCCTCCTTGCATTAAGGAATATGCTATACTTGCCCTCTTTGCATTAAGGAAGATGTTGTAAATCCCTCCTTGCATTAAGGATGATGCTATACTTCCTCTCCATGCATTAAGGAAGATGTTATACTTGCCCTCTTTGCATTAAGGAAGATGCTTTTTTTCCTCCTTGCATTAAGGAAGATTATATTTTCCTCCTTACATTAAGGAAGATTCTGTATTTCCCTCTTTTCATTAAGGAAGAAGCTATATTTTCCTCCTTGCATTAAGGTAGATTCTGTATTTCCCTCTTTGCATTAAAGAAGATGTTATACTTCCCCTCCTTGCATTAAGGAAGATACTATACTTCCCCTCCTTGCATTAAGGAAGATGCTATACTTGCCCTCTTTGCATTAAGGAAGATGCTTTTTTTCCTCCTTGCATTAAGGAAGATGCTGTAATTCCCTCCTTACTTTAAGGAAGATGCTATACTTCCTCTCTGTGCATTAAGGAAGATGCTATACTTGCCCTGTTTGCATTAAGGAAGATTCTGTATTTCCCTCCTTGCATTAAGGAAGATGCTATACTTCCTCTCCGTGCATTAAGGAAGATGCTATACTTGCCCTCTTTGCATTAAGGAAGATGCTTTTTTCCCTCCTTGCATTAAGGAAGACTCTATATTTTCCTCCTTACATTAAGGAAGATGCTCTATTTCCCTCCTTGCATTAAGGAAGATTCTGTATTTCCCTCTTTGCATTAAGGAAGATGCTATACTTGCCCTCTTTACATTAAGGAAGATTCTGTATTTCCCTCCTTGCATTAAAGAAGATGCTATATTTCCCCTCCTTGCATTAAGGAAGATGCTATACTTGCCTTCTTTACATAAAGGAAGTTTCTGTATTTCCCTCCTTGCATTAAAGAAGATGCTATACTTGCCCTCTTTGCTTTAAGGAAAATGCTGTAATTTCCTTTTTGCATTAAGGAAGCTGCTATACTTCCTCTCCGTGCATTAAGGAAGATGCTTTTTTTTCCTCCTTGCATTAAGGAAGACTCTATATTTTCCTCCTTACATTAAGGAAGATGATATATTTTCCTCCTTGCATTAAGGAAGATGCTCTATTTCCCTCCTTACATCAAGGAAGATGCTATACTATCCCTCATTGCATTAAGGAAGATTCTGTATTTCCCTCTTTGCATTGAGGAAGATGCTATATTTTCCTCCTTGCATTGAGGAAGATGCTATACTTCCCCTCCTTGCATCAAGGAAGATGCTATACTTCCCCTCCTTGCATCAAGGAAGATGCTATACTTCCCTTCCTTGCATTAAAGATGCTATATTTCCCCTCCTTGCATAGGTGTTTCGGAAAGTATCCCTGCTTTGTAATCTGTTTCCTTCCTTGAACCTTTAATTCCAAACAATGCACAGAAGGCATTTGCTTAAGATGTTGAAAAGCCGCGGCTTCATCAGAAAAGGTTTTTGCTTTGGATTATTCTTCGGCCCGACAGGGGCCCAACCTCTTTAAAGATCCTTTTGAAAAGGAATATTTCTCCAGAGGCCGTAAACTGTGATGAATCGGAGGGGTCCGCTTGGCATTTCATTATATCTCTTTCCCCTCCAGATTCCTGGCGATGAATGAAAAGTGAGGCTTGAAAAAAGGTGCATATATATATATATATATATATATATAAGAATTCCACTAGAATCAAAACAAAACATTTTGTACCTTTGGAGATAGCATATAATTTGCAAGAAGAAAGGAGGAAGGAGAGAGAGAAAAAGCAAAGAGAGAAAAAGATTTCATTGACCGCATGATTGGAGATATGATCACAGAGTTAAAAGAGACCCTCCACCCGAAGGTCATCTAGTCTAACCCTTTTGGTCAATCCAATTCTTCCTTACAGATGGCCGTCCAGACTCAAATTAAAACTCCTAATGAAGGAAGCTCCATCAGACTCCCAGGCAGTCTATGGAGTTGGAAGTGGTCTCCAAAGGCCATCCAGTCCAACCCCATTCTGTCAACTACAACTCCCAATATTGTCTTGCATTGAGCGATGACGGTTCGGGTGAAAAGTGAAAATATGTATGTGTGTGTGTGTGGCTGGGGTGTCCACTTACACAGACAAGCTCCTGCCTCCACAAACAGCTATAGCTCCCACTACTCAGGAGACACCAAAGGCCCTCCCTCCAATGACGTTGCAGGTTGTAGTGAGTGCCATGAACAAGTCCAAGAGCCCTGCCATTGTCTTTCACAAATGCCACACTGCCCACCACCCAAGTGAAGGCTTTCATACGGGGATAATTTCATCCCTGATTTTCTATATTTCCTCCACCACAGGCATCCCAGTGCCTCTGACTCTCTACATTGGTATGGAATTTGCATGACCCCGCCCACTGCCTCTCCCTTAACCCTTTCTTATTCTTTTCTATGGCACACAGCAAACAGAGGACTCGATCAACAACTGAATACACTAGAGAGGTTTGGGGAGAATGCACCATGATTTATAGGACAGTGTTTCTCAAACTGTGGGTTGCAAAGGGGATGTCAGAAAGGTCACTAAAGACTATCAGAAAACAATATTTTCTGTTGGTCATGGGGGTTCTGTGTGGAAAGTTTGGCTCAATTCTATCATTGGTGGGGTTTAGAAAGCTCTTTGATTGTAGGTGAACTATAAATCCCAGCAACTACGACTCCCAAATGTCAAGGTTCATTTTCTCCAAACTTCACCAATGTCCACATTTGGGCATATTGAGTATTCGTGCCAAGTTTGGTCCAGATTCATCATTGTTTGAGTCCGCAGTGCTCTCTAGATGTAGGTGAACTTTGTTGTTCATTCGTTCAATCACTTCCGACTCTTCATGACCTCATGGACCAGCCCACGCCAGAACTCCCTGTCGGCCATCACCACCCCCAGCTCCTTCAAGGTCAAGCCAGTCACTTCAAGGATGCCATCCATCCAAATGATGATGGTGAACTACAACTCCAAAATTCAAGGTCAATGCCCACCAAACCCTTCCAGTATTTTCTGTTGGTCATGGGAGTTCCGTGTGCCAAGCTTGGTTCAATTCCATCATTGGTGGAGTTCAGAATGCTCTTTGATTGTAAGTGAACTATATATACCAGCAGCTACAACTCCGAAATGTCAAGGTCTGTTTCCCCCAAACTTCACCAGTGTCCACATTTGGGTATACTGAGTAGTTGTGCCAAGTTTGGTAAAGATCCATCATTGTTTGAGTCCACATTGCTGTCTGGATTTTGGTGAACTACAAGGTCAATGCCCACCAAACCCTTCCAGTATTTTCTGTTGTTCATGGGAGTTCTGTGTGCCAAGTTTGATTCAATTCCATCGTCGATGGAGTTTGGAATGCTCTTTGATTGTAGGTGAACTATAAATCCCAGCAACTGCAACTCCCAAATAACAAAATCTACCCCCCAACCCCACCAGTATTCAAATGTGGCTGTATCGGGTATTTGTGCCAAATTTGGTCCAGTGAATGGAAATACATCCTGCATATCAGATATTTATGTTACGATTCATAACGGTAGCAAAATGACAATTATGAAGTAGCAACAAAAATAATGTTATGGTTGGGAGTCACCACAACATCAGGAACTGTATTAAAGGGTCGCAGCATTAGGAAGGTTGAGAACCACTGTTATAGGAGTTGTGGGTACTGGGATGTATATAGTTCACCTGCAATCAATGAGGACTCTGAACTCCACCAAAGATGGAATTGGACCATGGCACACAGCAAAGAGAGGAATTGATCTGCAACCGAACATACTAGAGAGGTTTGGGGAGAACTCACCATGATTTATAGGAGTTGTAGGGTGAGGGATGTATAATCTCTTAATGAAGAAGGCTCCACCAGACTCCTAAGCCATTTATGGAGTTGGAAGGGGTCTCCAAAGGCCATCCAGTCCAACCCCATTCTGCCATGAAGGAAAACACAATCAAAGCCCGCCAGACCGATGGCCATCCAGTATTACAGAACTACAATTCCCAGTATTCCCTTGCATTGAGCTTTGGCAGTTCAAGTGGTATTAAACACATTTATTCCACAACTAGCCGTCTCCTGCCACGCATTGCTGTGGCCCAGTCTGGTGATCTGGAAAACAAAGTAATGATAAAGTATTGGTTTTTAATATTTGTAATTTTGTATGTTTGTGGGTAAACAGTATTTCTTGCTGTTTCTTTGTCAGTGTTGATGTGGAGATTGTCTGGTTTGCCTGCTCTGGAACATGCAACATATTATTGTCCTTCTTTAGGGGTCCCTTTCAAATCTATGATACTATACCTCTCTGTGTGTGAATCGTATCTATCTATATCTATGGCTGGATGGCTCTTTGTCAGGAGGGCTTTGATTACGTTTTCTTGCCCTCATGGACTGGATGGCCTTAAGTATTTTCTGTTGGTCATGGGGGTTCTGTGTGGGAAGTTTGCCCCAATTCTGTCGTTGGTGGGGTCCAGAATGCTCTTTGATTGTAGGTGAACTTTAAATCCCAGTAACTAAAACTCCCAAATGTCAGGATCTATTTCACCCAAACTCCATCTGTGTTCATATTTGGGCATATGGAATGCCCAGATCCATCATTGTTGGAGTCCACAGTGCTGTCTGGATGTAGGTGAACTACAACTCCCAAACTCAAGTTCAATGAGTTTGGGAGTTGTAGTTCTCCCAAACCCTTGTACTGTTTTCTGTTGGTCTTGGGAGTCCTGTGTGCCATGTTTGGTTCAATTCCATCATTGGTGGAGTTCAGAATGCTCTTTGATTGTAAGTGAACTATAAATCCCAGCAACTACAACTCTCAAATGACAAAATCAATTTTTTTGAGTGATGGTCACTCCTTGGGTTAGTAGGTGTCTTGTGGCCAAATTTGGCGGCAATTCGTCCATTGGTTTTTGAGTTATGTTAATCCCACAAACGAACATTACATTTTTATTTATCTAGATGTAAACGCACTTCAGGATCCAGATTGTGCTGTTTAACATGAGAACAGGATCCATTTCAGCTCACCCAATACCTAAAAAAAAGAATATTTCCCTTCCAATTCTCTTCTTAACGAAATAATAATAATAATTAGGGGATGGAAAATTGATCTGGATGTGTTTTGACAAGAAATGTTAATTTGATCTATATATATTTTCCCTAAATAATCTATCTATCTATACACATAATAAAAATGAAAATGTATGTGTGTTGTCTTTGTGGCATATTGGGTATACATGCCAAGTTTGTGACTCCCACTTCCACAAATAGTTGTAAGTCTCACTACTCAGGAGACACCAATAGCCCTCCTTCCGATGACCATTGCAGGTTATAGAAAGTGCTGTGATCATGTCCAAGAGCCCTGCCAAAGTCCTTCACAAACAGACTGCCTTTGAGTCCTGCGGAGTCTCCTTTTCTGTCAATCTTTTAATCAGAGGCTGGATGGCCATCTGTTGGGAAGGCTTGGATGGTGTCTTCCTGGTTGGACTAGATGACCTTGAGGAACCTCTTCCAACACTAGGATTCTATGATAAAGTGGAGAGATTTCCGAGGCTTTCTTTCTCTTTCTCTCCGCCTACACTTTTTGGATTCATCTCCCGTGTTTTTGACTTGAACAAATTATCTTTGAAAGGTCCACCTACTAACCATTCATTTGGGAGATGATACATTGACAACATCATTGTGTTCTGGACCAGTGAGAAAGAGGAAAAAGTTTGGAGCAACTTTCCCCCCCAGTTTGCAATATATGCAAAACGTCGCTATCATCACTATATGCAGAACATCGCTATCCCAGGATCTCATTGCATTGAGCTGTGGGCCGTTCAAGTGGTGATATGGGATATGTAGTTTGCAAAGCACCCGCCCTCTGGGGAACTACAACTCCCAGAATCCCACTGCATCGAGTCATGGCAATTCAAGCGGTGCCATGGCACAATCAGATGTAATTCTGCGATTTCTAGTTTGGCGAAGCACCCACCCTCTTGGGAACAGAAGAGCAAAGATCTTGTGAAGCTACAACTCCCAGGAACTGATAGCATGGAGCTGTGGGCAGTTCAAGTGACACCATGGCACAATGCTATGCAGTCCTTAGCTTTGTAGTTTAGAGAAGCACCTGTCCATTTTGGAAGGGAAGGATAAAGACCTTGTGAAACTACAACTCCCAGTATTTCATTGCATGGAGTCATGGCAATTCAAGCGGTGCCATGGCGAAACGCTATGCAGTCCTGGGATTTGTAGTTTGGAGAAGCACCCGCCCACTTGTGAACAGAAGATCAAAGACCTTGTGAAGCTACAACTCCCAGGAACTGATAGCATGGAGCTGTGGGCAGTTCAAGTGGCACCATGGCACAATGCTATGCAATCCTTAGCTTTGTAGTTTAGAGAAGCACCTGTCCGCTTTGGAAGGGAAGGATAAAGACTTTGTGAAACTACAACTCCCAGAAACTGATAGCATGGAGCTGTGGGCAGTTCAAGTGGCACCATGGCACAATGCTATGCAATCCTTAGCTTTGAAGTTTAAAGAAGCACTTGTCCACTTTGGAAGGGAAGGATAAAGACCTCGTGAAACTACAACTCCCAGTATCCCATTGCATGGAGTTGAAGTCGAACATTAACCCCCCCCCCATAAAAGATAGTAACTTATAGTTTTGCTAAGGACAAGGACATCAGACTGGATAATAAGGGTTAAGCCTTGGTCAGTTTGCCAAGACATTAACAACAACAACAACAACAACAACAACAACAACAAGGACCCTTCCCATGTTAGATAGTGTGCACATTTAATCAAGGTTTTATGCCCTAAGTTTCATATATAGCAGAAGGTAGCACATTTATTACTGAGAAACCACCTCCTTTTACACTCTTGAACTTCTGTGGGACTCTGGTGGGAGGGATAAGTGGGTATGTTTTCTATATCATGATTTCTATATTTCTACATTCCTCCCTGTGTATCTGACCTTTTCCTGACCCTTTTGCCCAATTACCCTTTATTGAAAAATGTATAAAAATACAAGGCAGCAACCCCTGCTTGACTCTGGAAAGAAGGAAATCTCCAGTTGAAAAAACCCTTATCAAAAGACACTATTTGCATGGACAATAACAAAGGATCGTGACCTCTGGCCTCGGAGTTGGCCCCTCAGAGGAAGCGGTCACTTGGCATTTATGATCATATCTCAATAGGACAAAGGAAGCCTTCGGAAAGCCACACTTTGTCCTAATCTGTTACTGATTCAACTTTTATCCACTGAAACCACAGCCAAAATTCCCTCATTGTTCCTGTCTCTCAGCACTGGAAAAATCCAGATTTTGGCAGGATCGCCAAACATCAATGTTTATTGCAGCCACTCATTGACGATAGCCAGACTGGCTCGCAGGCCCTTGGGACTCGCTGGTCACTTGGACATCTCAAAATCTCCATAATCCTCTCAAGAATCCATTGTTTCCCTCTCGTCCCGCCTCCTTCTCTCCTGATTCGTCAGGACACAGAGGCGGCAGAAGCCCAGCAATTGGCCCAGGCGCTCAGGAGGAGGCCAAACATCCTCCCAGCTGAAGAGCGCCAGCCAATCGTCGAGCCGGCAGAGAGGCGGGGAATGGGAGATTCAAATCTGGCAGCTCTGTTTTATGTATAAAAAGGCCTTTATTGTTGTACACTGTATGCTTATCTTGGCAAAATACTGCTGCTTTGCATCCTTTTCAGCTGAATCGCAATAAAATCATCTCGGTGGCGCTTCCTTCTACTTTGGTGAGATTCTTTTGGGAACTTAGGGAAAAATCTTTTAAATTGCAGCTTCTCTTGCTCACCATTGTAGCGAGCCCTTTTTGGTGGGTCCGCAAGGGTCTCTCCTTCAGGGCCAGACCCTTTAAAATTCCTCCATGATTTCAGAGTCATGGTAATTCAAGCGGTGCCATGGCGAAATTCTATGCAATCCTGGGATTTGTAGTTTGGAGAAGCACCGCCCTCTCAGGAACAGAAGGACAAAGACCTTTTGAAACTATAACTCCCAAGATCTCCTAAAACGGAGCTGTGGGCAGTTCAAGTGGTGCCATGATGCAATGCTATGCAATCTTGAGATCTGCAGTTTAAAGAAGCTGCTGTCCACTTCGGAAGGGAAGGGCGAAGACCTTGTGAAACTACAACTCCCAGTATCCCATAGCATGGATTCTTGAAGTTTAAACGGTGCCACGGCACAATGCCCTCTTGGCATTGCACCTGCCCTCTTGGGAAGAGAAAGGTGAAGACCTTGTGAAAGTACAACTCCCCAAGGTCCCATTGCATGGAGCCATGGTAGTTCAAGCGGTGCCGGAACGGCATCAATTCTACTGTTTCGATGCACCCGTCCATTAAAATCCTGCATGCACGCAACGTGGTTTGTTTAGCAATGGTTGGACCCGAACCAAGATATGCAAGGACTTGGCATCTTCAGCTTGCAATGTGTTTTGCTTGACGAAAAGAAGAAGAAAAACCCCACAAAAAAGCAAGATATAGGTTATATTTAACAAGGCTGTTTATTTTAGAAATGCGCCTGGGGAGTTCAAAGGGCAGAAGGCTAAAAACACAGCCTGAAGCCAAGATGCGCTGAAGTTAGTCTTTTTCAGGGAAGACTTTGGTATATGTATATACTAGCTTGGGTTCCTGGAGTTGCCTGGGTTATCTGACAAAGTCATTTTTCTACGATGCAAAATGCATAAGGTTGTGGGTGAACTACAACTCCCATCATGCCAAGTTAACCCTGAAAAACTCCATCAGTGCTTGAAGTTGGTTATGTTGGGCAAGTTTGCTCTAGATGTGTCATCGGTGAGGTTCAGTGGGCTCTCTGGCTGTAGGGTAAACTACAACTCCCACTATAGTGAGCCAGTCCACTAAAACCCTTCCCGCAGGTTGAGTTAGTCATGGGGGTTCAGCGTGTCAAGTTTGGTCTAGGTCCATCATTGGTGGAGGACACAGCTTCTTTGTGTGAACTACAACTCCCAGAAAGGAAGGTCAGTTCCCCTCAAATCTCTCCATAGAATCAGAGTTGGAAGAGACCTCATGGGCCATCCAGTCCAAACCACCTGCCAAGAAGCAGGAATATTGCATTCAAAGCACCCCTGACAGATGGCCATCCAGCCTCTGTTTAAAAGCTTCCAAAGAAGGAGCCTCCACCACACTCCGGGGCAGAGAGTTCCACTGATGAACAGCTCTCACAGTCAGGAAGTTCTTCCTTATGTTCAGATGGAATCTCCTTTCTTGTAGTTTGAAGCCATTGTTCTGTGTCCTAGTCTCCAGGGAAGCTGAAAACAAGCTTGCTCCCTCCTCCCTGTGACTTCCCCTCACATATTTATACATGGCTATTATGTCTCCTCTCAGGCTTCTCTTCTTCAGGCTAAACATGTCCAGCTCTTTAAGCCACTCCTCATAGGGCTTCTTCTCCAAACCCTTGACCATTTTAGTTGCCTTCCTCTGGACACATTCCAGCTTGTCAATATCTCCCTTCAATTGTGGTGCCCAGAAATGCACACAGTATTCCAGGTGTGGTCTAACCAAGGCAAAATAGAGAGAGAGCATGACTTCCCTGGATCTAGACACTAGACTCCTATTGATGCAGGCCAAAATCCCTTTGACTTTTTTTTGCCACCGCATCCCATTCCTGGCTCACGTTCCCCTTCTTCCCCACGAGGATTCCAAGTTCTTTTTCACACGTACTGCTGTCGAGCCACAAGACCCCCATTCTGTACCTTGCATTTCATTTTTTCTGCCTAAGTGGAGTATCTTGCATTTGTCACTTAACTTCATTTTATTAGTTTTGGCCCATCTCTCTAATCTGTGAAGATAGTTTTGAATTCTGCTCCTGTCCTTTGGAGTATTGGCTATCCCTCCTAATGTGGTGTTGTCTGCAAACTTGATGATCCTGCCTTCTAGCCCTTCATCTAAGTCATTAATAAAGATATTGAACAGGACCGGGCCCAGGACGGAACCCTGCTGATGGCACTCCGCTTGTCACTTCTTTCCAGGATGAAGAGGAAGCATTGGGGAGAAGCACCCTCTGGGTTCATCCGCTTAACCAATTACAGATCCACCTAACCGTAGTTTTGCCTAGCCCACATTGGACTAGTTTCCTTGCCAGAAGGTCATGTCAAACGCCTTCCTGAAGTCCAGGTACGCTACATCCACGGCATTCCCCGCATCTACCCAGCTTGTAACTCTATCAAAAAAAGAGATCAGATTAGTCTGGCATGACTTGTTTTTGATAAATCTGTGTTGACTATTTATCCTGGCTCCAGTTCCCCTTCCTCTCCATGAGGACCTCAAGATCTTTTCCACATGTCCTGCTCTTGAGCCAGGCATCATCCTCCATTCTGTCTGTTTGCAATTAATTTTTTCTGCCTAAGTGGAGTCTCTTGCACTTGTCCCTGTTGAACTTCATTGTGTTAGTTTTGTCCCATCATCTTTTGTCATCTGAGAATTCTGCTCCTGTCTTCTGGAGTATTGGCTCTCCCTCTCCATTTGGTCCCGTCTGCAAACTTAATGATCCTGCCTTCTGACTTTTCACCTAGAGATGTTGAACATCGATACTCATATCCATTTCTGCTCCAAACCATAGTTTGTACACTTTTGACGTGATATTTGCATGAACCCCATGACTGCATTTGTGGGCGTTTGAAGGAGGCTCGCCATTGAATGTCGTTGTGGAGATGATTCAGTCTTTTGCTTTCTCTCCTTTCCTGAGGCTTTTTATTTTTCTTCCCTTTCTTCTTCCTGTCACTCCACAAAGCCATAGAGCCCTATTGTGCCATCGTTTATTTGAAACAATGGACTCTTTGGAAGGGAACAATAGAAAGCCTTGGAGAAAACAGAATTCATCTGTCGAAAACAGCCATCAGCGCCCCAAACTTCATTAGCGTGACATCTCAATTAATCCATCTCTTCACTTTTGATAAAGACTTCATATGAAGTTCCTTCCAACTTTTTGGAGAGAAAGGAATTTCTAAATAGCCACATGCTTTCCACCACAAATGATAATGATAGATACTTAGGGTGTGTCCACACTGCACAATTATATCACACTTTCATACCACTTCAGCCACCATAGAATCCTGCGACGTTTACTATGCATCCGCACTGCAGAATTATATCATATTTCGATGCCACTTCAGCCGCCATGGAATCCTACGACATTTACCATGGGTCCGCACTGCAGAATTATACTACACTTTGATACCACTTCAGCTGCCATGGAATCCTGTGACACTTATCAATACTTTGAGGCCCCTTCTACACTGTCATATGCAATCCAGATTATCCACTTTGAACTGGATTATATGGCAGGTTAGACTCATATAATCCAGATTATCTGATTTGATAATTTGGATTACATGGCACTGTAGAAGAGGCCTAAATGGCCACAAGGTTTCCATCACAAATGACAATGACGATGATGATTATTAGAGTGCGTTCACACTGCAGAATTATATCACACATTGATACCACTTCAGACGCTATGGAATTCTGTGAGGTTTACAAATACTTTTGAGGCTCCATTTACACTGCCATATAAAATCCAGATTATCTGCTTTGAACTACATTATATAAGTCTGTCTACACTGCAATATAATCCAGATTATCAAACCAAATAATTCACATTGTCTGCTTTGAACTGGAGTATATGAGTCTGTCTACACTATCATATAATCCAGTTCAAAGCAGATAATCCGGATTTTATATGGCAGTGTAGAAGAGGTCTCCGTCTACACTACCATTGAAATGGCAAGGAGAAGGTTTGAGGAAAAGAGACAAAAGAGAATTCCTAAGGTCTATAAAAGCACAGATTATTCTCGGTTGGCGCCAACCGGATATGGACCCTGCTGGTATTCCAGGAAACAGAGTGCTGATCAAAATAATTGCCTTGGTTTAGATACCCTTTAAAATAATATGCATGCATCATATAAGCATCACAATGTGCGTCACAAAATTCCACTTTTACGTTGACTTCAACAGCATATTTTAACTTCAACACCTTCAATATTCCATTAAGCACCTTTATCTAAAGAGCTGCTTATTAGTGGACCATAGCACCAGAGTGTCTGCTACTGGCTACTGATAGCAAGAGCTTCCATCCATCTTAAGATAAGTCCCTCCTGAAGAATCCTCTTGATAGCAAGGCTCTTTAACCTTATGATAACCCCTGCTTGGTAGGGGTCATGATATTTGCCAGAAGCCTTAGACATTCCTTTCCTAGACCCTGGCCTCTTTTTAGCCTCTTCGTGGCACCTAATTTGCAGCTTTTAAGAATAGAATATTTTCCCAAGTGAAGTGAAGTTTTTGCAAACATATATATCTCTTTGTGATTTCATATTTATTTTCTAATTCCTATTTCTTATATGGTTTCATTCAATATATATTTTCCAATATATGTATTATGGATTTCCATCATGCCTTCATCACCATATAATCTAGATTATCAAAGCAAATAATCCATGTTATCTGCTTTAAACTGGATTATATGAGTCTATCTGCTCTGCTATATAATACATTTCAAGGCAGATAATCTGGGATCAGAAACTAGATTGTATGGCAGTGTATATGGGATCAGACACTGCTACATAAAATCCAGATTATCTGATTTGAATTGGATTACATGGAAGTGTAGACAGACCCATATAATCCAAAGCAGATAATGTGGATCGTGTGCTTTGATAATCTGGATTACATGACAGTGTAGACAGACCCATACAATCCAAAGCGGATTATGTGGATCATGTGCTTTGATAATCTGAATTGCATGGCAATGTAGACAGACCCATACAATCCAGTTCAAAGCACGTAATGTGAATTATGTGCTTTGATAATTTGGGTTACGTGGCAGTGTAGACAGATTCATTTAATCCAATTCAAATCGGATAACGTGGATCATGTGCTTTGATAATCTGGATTACGTGGCAGTGTAGACAGACTCAGATAATCCAGTTCAAAGCAGATAATGTGGATTATGGGGTGCGATAATTTGGATTGCATGGCAGTGTACACAGACTTATATAATTCAGTTCATAGCAGATGTGAATTATGTGTTTCGATAATCTGGATTACATGGCAGTGTAGACAGAACCATATAATCCAGTTCAAAGCAGATAATGTGGATTGTGGGCTTTGATAATTTGGATTATGTTGCAGTGTAGATCCAGCCATAGAGAGCTCTAATGATGGAGGTCACGTGAGGACACTCTGGGATCATCTACACTGTGGGATTAATGCAGTTTGATCCCACTTTAACTGATGAGATTTATCGACACTTTTGAGGCTGTTCTGCAAAGTCCATTTGCTTGGGAACTAATCGATCGGATCACTCCCACTTTGAAGCAAAGGGGAATTTAGGGCCTGTGTGCGAACGTCATCACTCTCCCATTTCCTTTTGTAGTCAAAACAGGAAAAGATATTGACTTTTTGCAAATGCAGGATCAAACCAGGCGTTTTGTCTAAAACCCTTGGGATCAAGCCAGTTCAGTGACCCTGTGGAAGCAACGGCCTTTCCCTCTGATTTGCACAAGAAGGTTGTTTTTCAAGACGCAATGTGGTTCTTTAATTACCAACAGAAAGGAAATAAGTTTTCAAACAAGCTCCTTTACATAACCAAGGGAAATAAAGCACTTTTCAGCATCCGCACAGCTTTGGGTTCTTAACTTTGAATATGTTTTAATGGTTTTTAACCGAGAGGCTGCATCACTGGCGCATCGGAATGCGTGAGAATGAGGCCAAAGGAGAACCGCTCGGCCCACGGGGCACCAAGGCCATAACACAAACACGGGGAAAGGATCCATCGGGATACATTCATCTGATCCCATGAAAAATACAGGAAAACAAGGAAATGAATGGGGAAGGCAGGAGAAAGAGTAGGGGGCAGGCCTGTAGCGAGGGGGGGGGGTTAGGGGTTCAACCCCCCCCCCCGAAATGTTTCAGATTTTTTTTAAAACCTGGTTTACTCATGAATTTTAACTGGTTAACCAAATCCCCATGCTAAGTCTATGAGATGCAAAAAATCAAGAGTCCCTCCAGAACTGCAAGCACTATCTCAAGCAAATATTGGCAATTTATTCACACTGTCATTCCTTGCAGCAATAGCCGATGTTGTTGTTCTGGTACAGCTGTACCAGGAGCTCCAACTTTATTTGCTTTGTATTAAATGTTTGCTTGCAGTCCTAGGTTTCAGGGACTCTGCAGATAGGTGGCTTCTTTGGTTGCAGTCATAGGGCAAGTCACCTGTCCATCATTGTTAAATTTTGGTCCCGCCCCTTGCTCAGGGCAATTGGGAAGGGAGCAATTTTTAGTCTCAGCAAGGTAAGCTTATGTATAGGATGTGTGCAAGCTTCCCCTGTACAAAAGCTTCAACCCTTAAGACCTTCCGGGGGAGAAAGGTCTTAAGAGTCTCCAAAGAATTTCCAGGAAAACAGCCCTAAAGACCAAAGAACTCCAGCTGGAGAACATCTACTGCCTTGCTGGTAGGTCCACTCGACGTTCGAGACGCAGTTTGACCCGGTAGCGGAGCCCACATCAGTAAGGGTTAGATTACAGTCAGCCTGGGAGAAGTAAAAAGGGGGTTTTCCTTTAAAGAAGAAGTTATTGAAGACAGTTGCATGTTCTTCGTGGGCAAGATTAGGAATTCACCAGTTGCTTAAAAGCTTGGAATCATTTGCTTAACTTTACTGAAGACAAGAGAAGTTTCTGTTTGATTGTTCATTAATAAAAGACTTTGTTGTACTTCTCTAGCCATCTAAAGACTGTTTGTGGTGGAAACCTCTGAGAACTTCTCTTTAGGCCCCCTGGCTTCCCGCTGGGCAAAGGTTGCACATCCTGTTCTAAAGACAATTATTTACAGGCCCAGCGCGCAACAGAACAGTAGTGATGCAACCAAGTGGGGGGGGGGGGGGATGTTGAATGCTCTCATTAAGGAGGCCAGACTTGGTGGAGGTGGTTGACAAGGGCAGAGCTGCAGGCTATTGAAGGCTGCTCTGCCCCCTGCTGTGCTCTTTGCTTCAGCATGAGCTAGGAGGCAGGTTTTTCAACCCCCCCCTCTCAAAAATTTCAACCCCTCCCGAATTTTTTTTCTGGCTACGCCCTGGTAGGGGGTGCATCCATACTGCAACATGAATGCAGATTGACCCCAATTGAACTGCCATGGCTCAAAGAGAAGTGGGAAATATATTATTATTATTATTATTATTATTATTATTATTATTATTATTATTATATCATCTATATAAATAAAAATATGTTAGTTTGTGCTACCATCAGAACTCAAAAACCATTGGGGGAATTGACACCAAATTTGGATACAAGACACCTAACAACCCAATGTACGTCCTCCACTCAAAAAAATTGATTTTGTCATTTGGGAATTGTCGTTGCTGGGATTTATAGTTTACCTACAATCAAAGAGCATTCTGAACTCCGCCAATGATGGAATTGGGCCACACTTAGCACACAGGGCTCCCGTGACCAACAGAAAAAACTGGACAGGTTTGGTGGACATTGACCTTGAGTTTGGGAATTATAGTTCACCCACATCCAGAGAGCACTGTGGACTCAAACAAGGATGGATCTGGACCAAACTTGGCACGAATATTCCATATGCCCAAATATGAACACAGATGGAGTTTAAGGGAAATAGACCTTGACATTTGGGAGTTGTAGTTGCTGGGATTTATAGTTCACTTACAATCAAAGAGCATTCTGAACTCCACCAATGATGGAATTCAACCAAACATGGCATACAGGACTTCCATGACCAACAGAACACACTGGAAGGGTTTGGTGGGCATTGACCTTGAGTTTGGGAGTTGTAGTTCACCTACATCCAGAGAGCACTGTGGACTCAAACAATGATGGATCTGGACCAAACTTGACACAAAAATTCCATATGCCTAAATATGAACACAGATGGAGTTTAGAGGAAATAGACCTTGACATTTGGGATTTGTAGTTACTGGGATTTATAGTTCACTACAATTAAAGAGCATTCTGAAACCCACAAACGACAGAAATGGGGCAAACTTCCCACACAGAACCCCCATGACTAACAGAAAATACTTAAGGCCATCCAGTCCAACTCTCTTCACCAGGGCAAGAAAATGTAATCAGAGCCCTCCTGACAAATAGCCACCCAGTCATAAATATAGATAGATAGATATGATTCACACACACAGATAATCATAGATTTGAAAGAGACCCTTAAAGAAGGACTATGATATGTTGCATATTCCAGAGTAGGCAAACCAGACACTCTCCACATCAACACTGACAAAGAAACAACAAAAAGTACTGTTTACTCACAAGCAGAAAGACATTACATATATTAGAAACCAACACTTTCTCATTACTTTATTTTCCAGATCACCAGACTGGGCCACAGCAATGCATGGCAGGGGACAGCTAGTTACAAATAATATTATTACATTGTTATTGTTGTTGTTATTATTATTATTAACTACAGAACGAATGCAGATTGACCCCACTTGAACTGCCACTGATCAAGGAAGAGGTGGGAAATACATTGTTGTTGTTACATATAGATTATTAAATTATTATTATTATTAGGTTCTTGTAGGTTTTTTCGGGCTATAGGGCCATGTTCTAGAGAAATGCCTCTAGAACCTGGCCCTATAGCCCGAAAAAACCTACAAGAACCTAGTGATTCCAGCCATGAAAGCCTTCGACAATATTATTATTATTATTATTACACTGACACAAAAACACAGTATGTCACAGCAAACGAGATCCATATGCTGGATTTCGTATCACAAAATCACAACTCGAACACTTCCCAAGCGTCTAGGACTGTGTGATGTATTTTCGAATGATGCGCGCAGATCCAAGTAAGGTGGTTCTTTGCAGTTGACAGATTGTGATTTTGTTGATGTATATTGTTTCCAAATGCCGGCTGAGATATTTTGTCACGGCACTCAGTGTGCCGATTACTGAGACCACCTGTACTGGTTTATGCCAGAGCCTTTGCAGATTATTATTATTATTATTATTATTATTATTATTATTTACTGCAGAATGAATGCAGATTGACCCCACTTGAACTGCCATGGCCCAATGTTATGGGAGCCTTGGAGCTGTGGTTGCTAAATGACAACTGCAAGGAGGGGAAGTATTGCATCTTCTCAAAGCAAAGAGGGAAATCCAGAACTCTCTCCAAGTTTGAAGAATATGAGATTGTTTTTCTGCTTCTCCCCCAAGAGATTGGATTGCAAGTGTATGTGATGAGATTATTCATTACATAAGAAATGTGCTCCTTTCCAAAGTCACAGAAATAAAGGAAGAAATGGGATTTCTGAAAAAAAGAGAAGAATTAAGGAACATATGAGAGAGCCTTGAAAAAAATGAGTAATAATAAATAAAGGCGGTTCTGGAATTGCATTATTTTCTTTCTCCTTCCCTCTCTAAAGACGGCAATGCTATCAAAATAAGGCAGCAATTTTCAAGAACGGAGAGGCGTTTTTAACCGTCTTGTTGTGGGATGGGATTGAAATGCTTTGCCTTAAATGCCATGGGGGAAATTCTCAGGAAAGAAAGTAAGAGAAAGAGAGAGAGAGAAGGAAAGAAAGAAACAGAAAGAAACAGAAAGAGAAAGATAGAAGGAAAGAAAGAAAGAGAGAAAAAAAGGGAAAGTGGGAGAAAAAAGAGATAGAGAAAGGGATAGAAAGAAAGGAGAGAAAGAAAGAAAAAGAGAAGAAGCAGAAAGAAAAAAGAGAAGGAAATGAAGAGAGGAAAAAGTGAAAGTGAGAAAAAGAAAAAAAGAAAGAAAGAGAAAGAGAAAGAAAGAAGGAAATGAAGAGAGGAAAGAAAAAGTGAAAGTGAGAGAAAGAAAAAAGAAAGGGATAGAGAAAGAGAAGGAAGAGAAAGAGAAAGAAACAGAAAGAGAAAGAAGGAAATGAAGAGAGGAAAGAAAAAAGTGAAAGTGAGAGAAAGAAAATGAAAGGGAGATATAGAAATAGATAGAAGGAAAGAAAAAGAGAAACGGAAAGAGAAAGAAAAAAGGAAAGAAAGAGAGAAAAGAAGGAAAAAGAGAAAGTGAGATAAAGAAAAAAGAAAGAAAAAGAGAGAGAAAGTAGGAGAGAAAGAGAGGGAGGGAAGGAAAGAAAGAAGAGAAAGAAAGAAGGAGAGAAAGAAAGAAAAAGAGAAAGAGAAAGAAAGAAAAAGAGAGAAAGAAGGAAAGAAAGAGAAAGTGAGAGTAAAAAAGAAGAGTGATAAAGAGATAGCAGGAAATAAGTAGCGAAAAAGAAAGAGAGAAAGAGGGAGGGAAGGAAGGAAAGAAATACAGAAAGGTAGAAAGTGAGAGAAAGAAAGAAAAAAAGAGAAAAAGAGATAGAAAGGAGAGAGAGAGAAAAAGAAAGAAAAAGAAAGAAGGAAAGAAAGAAAGAGAAAGGGAGGGAAGGAAGAAGAGAGAGAGAGAGAGAAGAAGAAAGTGAGATAAAGATAGAAAGATGAACGACGAAAACAGAAAGAAAGAAGAGAGATAGAGAAAGAGATAGAAAGAAAGAAAGAAAGAAAGAAAGAAAGAGAAAAAGGGAGGGAAGGAAGGAGTGAAAGAATGAGAAACAGAAAGAAATTAGGAAAGAATTAGAAAGAGAGAGAAAGGGAGGGATAGAAAGAAAGAAAAAGACATAGAAAGAGAGCGAAAGAAAGGGAAGGAAAGAAGTAAATAAAATATGTTGTACTATATTATATTACACTACTCCATATTATTACATATTATATATATATATATATATATATATAATCTCATATTGATATAGATTATATCACATTATTGCATATTATTATACATTATTATATTACATAACAATAAAAATAATAACATCATTTGCTCTTCTTTGACTTTCAGGGATCATAGAATCATAGAATCAAATCATAGTTGGAAGAGACCTCATGGGCCATCCAGTCCAACCCCTTTTTGCCAAGAAACAGGAATATTGCATTCAAATCACCCCTGACAGATGGCCATCCAGCCCCTGTTTAAAAGCTTCCAAAGAAGGAGCCTCAACTCAACTTGCAAATAGTTTTTATGGCTGCCTGCGCCTTTAAATCAATCCTCGGGCATCCTGGGATTTGTAGTTCAATGCAATAGAGCTCCTTAGAAGAGCAGGCTATGCTAAGTCTCTCCCAGACTGCATATCCCAGAATTCAACGGGATCAAACTAGTTGCAGCTGTACACAGAAGGCAAGTCCTTAAGCTGTATCTCTCCACGCTGTTTCAGCCTTCCTGGGTAAGAAGAAAAGATCTCTCTCCTCTATTTAGCTCCATTCAGACGTGACACGCGTGTTTGAGGTTGACACACGTGTTTTCTGAGCAGGAAGAGTTGGCCTGGATGCTTCAAGCCAGCAGGAAGGCCACCCCAGCATTGCACGCGTGTATGGTATGCCCCTCTTGCATTACACGTGTGTATGTGCACACACGTGTTAGGAAATGGGTTCACAAATCACAAATTGCCCCCTCTCCCCCAAATAGACTTGAGTCCTATGGGGAGAAAAGCAGGGAAGGTGATAACAGTAATAATAATAATATAAATTGCAACATGGAATTATTTTACTAAATGAGTCTTAATAATAAATGGAATTATTTTATTAAATGACTAGCTGTCTCCTGCCACGCGTTGCTGTGGCCCACTTTGGTGGTCTTGGGGATTCTGTGTGGGAGATTTGGCCCAATTCTATCGTTGGTGGGGTTCAGAATGCTCTGTGATTGTAGGTGAACTATAAATCCCAGCAACTACAACTTCCAAATGTCAAGATTCCATTTCCCCCAAACTCCACCATTGTTCACATTTGGGCATATTGAGTATTTGTGCCAAGTTTGGTCCAGATCCATCATGCTGTGCTCTCTGGATGTAGGTGAACTACAACTCCAAAACCAAAGGACACTGCCCACCAAACCCTTCCAGTATTTTCTGTTGGTCTTGGGAGAACTGTGTGCCAAGTTTGGTTCAATTCCATCATTGGTGGGGTTCAGAATGCTCTTTGATTGTAGGTGAACTATAAATCCCAGCAACCACAACTCCCAAATGACAAAATCAATTTTATTAGTGAAGGACATACATTGGGTTGTTAGGTGTCTTGTGTCCAAATTTGGTGTCAATTGGTCCAGTGGTTTTTGAGTTCTGTTAATCCCACAAACGAACATTACATTTTTATTTATATAGATTCTTAATAACAATCATAATTCCAACTTGGAATTATTTTTAGGAATTATTGTTATTATTAGTATTATTTACAAGATATTATTATTTGTTATTATTAATAGTAATAATTCCAACATGGAATTATTATTAGATGATAATGATGATGGTGATTATTATTATCATTTCTATTTCCAAGACTGATTTTTTTTATTATTAATAATAAATGATTGGAATTGATAATAATAGTTCCAACATGGAATTATTATTAGATTTGTATTATTGTCATTATTACTATTTGCAATATTGAATAATAATAATAATAATAATTATTATTATTATTATTAAATTATTATTTCCAACATGGCGTTATATTATTACTATTAGATTATTATTTCTAAGATCGAATTATTATTATTATTTGAAACAGGACAAGATGAGTCCACAGCAAACAAGATCACTCTGCTGGCTGTTGTATTGAATCACACGTCAGACACTTCCCAAGTGTCTAGGACTGTGTGATGTATCGGCGAATAATGTGTGCAGATTATTATTATTATTATTATTATTATTATTATTATTAAATTATTGTTTTTTCTAACATGGAATTATTATTATTAAATTATTATAATTATAATTATTACTTCCAACATGGAGTTACCCGGATCAGTCTTGGGGAATTATGATTAAATAATAATAAAAATATTAAATAATAATAATTGTTTAATAATAATAATAATAATAATTGTTATTGTTATGATTATTATTTCCAACAAGGGTTGGAAACTATCATTATTATTTCCAATATGTAGTAACTATTAAATAATAATAATAACTATTATTATTATTATTTTTCCAACATGAAGTTGTTGTTTTTGTTGTTGTTGTTGTTATTATTATTATTATTTCCAACATGGAGTTACCCGGATCAATTATTATGAAATAATAATAATAATAATAATAATAATAATATAATAATAATAGGAGCCCATGGTTTGAATCCAGGGAGAGCAAGGATGACCTCCCTCTGTCAGCTCTAGCTCCCCATCCGGGGACCTTAGATAAGCCTTCCACAAGGATGATAAAACATCAAAAACAGATGGCCAATTATCTCACACCAGAAGCGACTTGCAGTTTCTCAAGTTGCTCCTGACATGACAAAAAAACATAATAATAATAATAGTAGTAGTAGTAGTTGCTGTTGTTGTTGTAATTATCATTTCCAACAAAGAATTCCTACTATTATTTTCAGCATGAAGTTACTATTAAATTATTATTTTACTGACACAGAAACACAGTATGTTATATCAATTGAGAGATATATGCTGGATTTCATATCACAAAATCACAAATCGAACACTTCCCAAGCGTTTAGGACTATATGATATATTTTCAAATTATTATTATTATTATTATTATTATTATTATTATTATTATTTCCAACATGGAATTATTCTACAAGAAAGGGGTCCTAAATGGGTAAATAAAAGGCATAGGGCACCCATATATATGGTGGAAGGAAAATTATTATGATTTCCAACATGTAAATATATGTTGTTGTTGTTGTTGTTGTTATTGTTATCCACATGGAATTATATAATAATAATAATAATAATAATAATAATAATAATAATAATAATAATAGGAGCCCCCGGTGGCGCAGTGGGTTAAATCCCTTTGCCGGCAGGACTGAAGACCGACCGGTCGCAGGCTCGAATCCGGGGAGAGGCGGATGAGCTCCTTCTATTAGCTCCAGCTCCTCATGCGGGGACATGAGAGAAGCCTTCCACAAGGATGATAAAACATAAAAAATCATCCAGGCGTCCCCTGGGCAACGTCCTTGCAGACGGCCAATTCTCTCACAACAGGAGCGGTTGCTCCTGACACGACAAAATAATAATAATAATAATAATAATAATAATAACAGGCCACCCTACTCAGAGCTGCACGCATTATTCGCCGATACATCACATATTCCTAGACGCTTGGGAAGTATCCAACATGGGATCAAATACAAAAGCTAGGAGAGTGATCGTGTTGTGTATCAAATAATAATAATTTCCAACATGGTGCAATGACTTGAGAGTCGGCATTTTCCAAATACTCCAGAATAAATCTTATTTTTGCGGGCCCAAAATCCTTCCTTTCAGTGGAGTTGATGGGAGTTGTAGTTTTGTAAGGTCTGGAGCTGGGAAATATTGGCCTATATATATATATATATATATATATATATCAATTTTTCACCTTTCTCAATCTATTTTTATTTAAATGGTGAACATCCTTCTTCTCCAATAGCAGCAAGTAGGAGTGAGTTCCTGGCTGCATCCGCAAAGTATTGATCTTGCATTGCTTTTAATCAATCTCTGAATCATGGTTTGTTCAAACTTAGGTTTGCAGAAGACATTTTGCATTTGGATTCCAGTTAAAGCATGGCTCTGGTTCATAGAGATTCACCAGGAAATGAAGGCAAGCTGCAACCGCAGAGAAATGTATGTGGATTTGATTGATTGATTGATTTGGATTAACTTTCTGGGCACATCTACACTGTGGAATTAATGCAGTTTGCCACCACTTGCCCTGAGAGTTATAGTATTGCAAGGCCTTTCACCCGTTTTAAATAGTTGTGAGTATGTGCAGCTTATGTGATAATAATAATGTAATAATAATAACAATGATCTTTATTAATAATGATCATGATGATGGAGTCTCCTTCTATGGAGGTTTTTAAGCAGAGACTGGATGGCCATCTGTCAGGAGGGATCAGATGGTGTATTATTTTATGGTGGAAGGGGGTTGGACTGGATGGCCTCAGGGGGTCCCTTGCAATTCTAGGATTTTACAACCCATTTAAAATGTGCAACCACACCAGATTAAATACGGAAATATCTAACTAAAGGATGTCTGCTTAAAGGTAGCTGCCTTCTGGGTTGGAAAAAGGAGGCCATAAATGGTTTAAAGTTGTTTGTTTGTTTGCTTTCTTGTTTTCCTGCCACAGATGGATCTGGTTCTGCCTTTTGTGTGGAAATGCCGGCCCTTTACCGGCCGCTGTTGCCAGCGCTGCTCCCCAAAGAGCTGGGTAAGGAGGGAGGTTCTGGGATCTCTAGTTTTGCAAAGGTTTATATAATCTTCATCCTCCACGTCTTCCTGGCATTGCCCGGGTATTCATTTTCCTTGCCTTCTTGCCTCCTTCTTTTCAATTTCCTCCTTCGTTGCTCCAGTCCTTCCTTCCTTTCTCCTTCTCACCTCATTCTCTTTCCTTTCCTCCTTCTCCCTCCTTCCTTCCATCTTCATTTTCTTCTCACCTTCTTCCCTCTTTTCTCCCCTCCCTCCCTCCCTCCTTCTTTTCTATCTCACTCCTCTTTCTCCTTTTTTCCTCCTTTCCTCCTTTCCTCCTTTCCTTCTTTCCTTCTTTCCTTCTTTCCTTCCCTCCTTCCTTCCTTCCTTCCTTCCTTCCTTCCTTCCTTCCTTCCTTCCTTCTTTCACCTTCTTGTCTCCTTTCTTTTACCTTCTTTTCTTCCTTCTTTTCTTTCTCACCTCCTTCTCTTTCTGCTTTTTCCTTCCTTCCTTCTCTCCCTCCCTCCCTCACTCCCCTTCTTGTCTCTCTTTCCTCCCTCTCTCCTTTGCTTCTTTTCTTCTTCTTCTTCTTTCTCAACTCCTTCTTCCTCCTTCTTGCCTTATTCTCTTTCCTCTCCTCCTTCTCCCTCCTCCTTCTTTGTTTTCTTTCTCCTTCTTACCTTCTTGCCTCTTTTCTCCCCTTCCTTCCTTCCTCCCTCCCTTCCTCCCTCCCTCCCTTCCTCACCTTCTTGTATCTCTTTCCTCCCTTCCGCCTTTCCTTCCTTCTTCTTTTTCTTTCTCAACTCCTTCTTTCTCCTCCCTCCCTCCCTCCCTTCCCCACTCCCCCTTCTTTTCTTTCTCCTTCTTGCTTCCTTCTCTTCCTCCTCCCTCCCTTCCTTCCCCCTGTCTCTCCTTCCTTCCTTTCTTCCTTCCTTCTTTTCTTTTTCCTTCTAACCTCATTCTCATTCTCTTCCTTCCTTCCTTCCTTCTTTCTTTCTTTCTTTCTTTCTTTCCTTCCTTCCTTCCTTCCTTCCTTCCTTTTATTTCTCCTTCTCTTGCCTTTCCTTCCTTCCTCCTTTCTTCATCTCACCTTCTTGCACCTTTCCCCCCTCCTTCCTTTCACTTCCCTTCCCTTCCTCCCTTCTTTGGGAACTTAAACCCAGGGCAGAGGTGCAATTTCATGTTCATGACTAGGGCCTTGGTCCCAAAAGGAGTAGGATTTGTTTTTTGCTTGTTTAGTTTAAAGCAGCATTGTAATTCAGGTAACAAAGTGTATACAATGCATGCCAGGTTTGGTTCAGATCTATCAGGCCATGGAGGAGAGGTACAGACATACAGGAAGACATTTCATTTTTGTTTCCTATTGGTTGTATGTATGAGCACTTAGTCGGCACTGACGAAACCGTACCCTTATCTTCTTTTCAGCAATCCCTTTTCCATAAGCACCTGCCATCGTTGGGGTTTTGCAACGTTATCAAGATAACAGAAGAAAACACCCGGTAATATATCGGCCTTATTGTTGTTATATATATAAATGTATGTGTAGTAATATTATTATTATTATTATTATTATTATTATTATTATTATTACTATATACACATAATAAAAGTGAAAATATGTATGTGTATATGAGTGTATATGACAACCTCCTGCCTCCCCAAATAGCTATAGCTCCCACTGCTCAGGAGACACTCATGGCCCTCCCTCCAATGACATTGCAGGTTATAGTGAGCATGATGAACATGTCCAAGAGCCCTGCCAATGTCCTCCACAAACACAACACTGCCCACCACTCAAGTGAAGGCTTTCATACAGGGACCATTTCATCCTAGATTACATGTGTTTCCTCCACCACAGGCATCCCAGTGTTTCTGACTCTCTCCACTAGTGTGGAATTTGCATGACCCCACCCACTGCCTCTACCTTAACCCTTTCCTATTATTTTCTATGGCACAGAGGGATTGATCAGCAACTGAACATACTTGAGAGGTTTGGGGAGAATTCACCATGATTTCTAGGAGTTGTAGGTACTGGGATGTATAGTTCACCTGCAGTCCGAGAGCACTCTGAACCCTACCAATGCTGGACCTTCAACTAACTTGGCACACAGAACCGCCATGGCAAACAAAATATACTGGAGGTCTTTGGGGAAAATTCATCTTGATTTGGATGGAGCCCTGGTGGTGGAATGGGTTAAATCCTTGTGCTGGCAGGACTGCTGACCAGTAGGACAGCGGTTCAAATCCAGGGAGAGCGGGTTGAGTTCCCTGTGTCAGCTCCAGCTCCCCATGTGCAGGCATGAGAGAAGCCTTCCCTTTGCTTCTCTTCCTGCCTTCCTTCCTTTTTCTCCTTCTCACCTCATTCTCTTTCCTCTCCTCATTTCCTTCCTTCCTTGCCTGCCTTCCTTCTTTCCTTCCTTCTTTCCTTCCTTTTTTCCTTCCTTCCTTCCTTCCTTCCTTCCTTCCTTCCTTCCTTCCTCCTTCTTGCCTCATTCTCTTTCCTCTCCTCATTCCCTTCCTTCCTTCCTTCCTTCCTTCCTTCCTTCCTTCCTTCTTTCCCTTTCCTTTCCTTTTCTTCCTTGCCTTCCTTCCTTCCTTCCTTCCTTCCTTCCTTCCTTCCTTCCTTCCTTCCTCCCTCCCTCCCTCCCTCCCTCCCTCCCTTCCCTAATTGCCTGCCTATTTTCCTTCCTTCCTTTATTCCTTTCTTCTCTCCCTTCCCTTCCTTCCCTGCTTGCCTGCCATCCTTTTTTCCTGCCTTCCTACCTTCCTTCCTTTCCCCTTCCTGCCTCATTCTCTTTCTTCTCCTTATTCCCTTCCTCCCTTCCCTTCTTTCCCTGCTTGCCTTCCTCCTTCCTTCCTTCCTTCCGTCCTTCCTTCCGTCCTTCCTTCCTTCCCACCTCATTCTCTTTCCTCTCCTCTTTCCCTTTCCTTCCTTACCTGCTTGCCTTCCTTGCTTTCTTTTCCTCCCTCCCTCCCTCCCTCCCTCCTTCTCACCTCCTTCTCCTTCTTCCCTCCATTCTTTCCCTTCACTTTTTCTCTTCCCTTCCTCTCCTCCTTTCTCCTAGGAGTTTTGGGACGATTAAAGGCTTTCTTCTCATTACTCTGCTTCCTAATAACTTTAATTGCTGTTCTTTGAAAACCCCAAAAGTCTCCAAAGTGTGAAAGTGTTGGGAACAGCAGGAGAGCAAAAGAAAAGCCCTTGATTGATATCACAGCCAAAGCTAAGAATTCAATTTATTTGCAATGCATTGAAAGCAAAGGGATAAGTAAGGGTTTGGAGCCCCAAAGACAAGCCATAATGATGCATTTAAAACCTAAATTATGCAAACTTGTTCCCCCCTCCACCTAGGAATGGGAGTTTTGTCCTAATGCAATTTGTTTGTTTTGAAACAGGGATGTGCAAGTCCTTTGTTTCTGTGCAAGCGCCATACAATTTTGCAATGTATGTATTGCATGCATCCCTATGAAGACATTGAATTTTATTTTTGCAAAGAAAGTCTTAATAGAGGCGTCTCATTGCAATTAGAAAGTATTTAAGACTGGAAGGAAAACATAGGAATCAAACCACAGCAGGATTAAGTTAAGCTAGCCTTATTAAAGCCTAATGAGAGCAAGGCAGGGGTTGCTGTAGTCGATTATGTTAACAGTATTTAAGTGTTTTAAGGGTTTTTAATTAACAGGTTTGTATCATTCTATCATTGTTTGCATGCTGTGGGTTTTTTAAATTGCAGTTATCAAAAAAGTGTGCCCTTTACGTCTCAATTTGTTTTTATTTACTGTGTCAGAAGCGAACTGAGAGTACAGTTGTAATGTATTTAAAAACTTGGCATTGTACTAAATGTCCTTTGACCAGAAGCTGACTACTTGGAGTGGGTATTGTTGGGGTTCAGCCTGTGTGTGAACCTGAACCTGATTCTCTGATTGTATTTTCTGATGCCCATGTAGATGTCAATGTGAATTTAGATGATGATGGTTTGAGTAGTGAAAATCCTACAGCCTTGGAAAGCGAAAGTCAAGATTCCCATGAGAACATGCATTCCGAGCCGAGCGGAGACATTCCACTCCCTTTTCCTCCCAGTCTTAGTTCTCCAGAGAATCTAACACCTGGCCTGCCTAATGAGGATAGGCGGGGGCAGATTTGGCAGAGCCGGGGAGAAGCACAAAGTTTACGTAGGTCAGCTAGATTGAGAGAAAGCCAAACAAAAACTTCAGGCGTGTCTCGCAATAGATTCTCGGCCTTAAGTATGCTGGTCATTTGTGTAATTGTTAAATATGGATGGAGCAAGCATGCTTCCCTGAGGCAGGCCATTCTTCTGTTTTCACCATCTGTTTCTCTGGCCCTGCAACTCAACAAAAAAGCTCCTGTTTTGTACCAGATTTCAAACCCATCTTCTATGTACGTCTCAATCAAGATTTTATTATTATTATTATTTTATTGACACAAAAGCACAGTATGTCACAGCAAACAAGATCTATATGCTGAATTTTGTATCAAAAAATCACAAGTTGAACACTTCCCAAGCATCTAGGACTGTGTGATGTATTTTCGAATGATGCGCGCAGATCCAAGTAAGGTAGCCTTTTGCAGTTGTTGTTGTTATTATTATTATTATTATTATTATTATTATTATTATTATTATTTCCTGCTTTTTCTTTCTAAGGAAAAGACCCAAAACAATACTGTAAAACAATATATTATTACTGGGTTGCTCTGAGCTTTCTGGGCTGTATGGCCATGTTCCAGAAGCATTCTCTCCTGACGATTTTCCCACATCTATGGCAGGCATTATCAGAGATTGAGGAGTCTGCTGGTGAGGTTTATATATCAGTGGGTTGGAGAAAGAACTCTTGTCTGTTGGAGGCAAGTGTGAATGCTCCCATTGGCCACCTTGATTATCATTTAATGGCCTTGCAGCTTCAAAGCTGCAAACCTCACAACCTCTGAAAATGCCTATCATAGATATGGGCAAAACATCAGGAGAGAATGCTTCTGGAACATGGCCAGACAGTCTGGAAAACTCTGGTAATTCTGGCCATGAAAGCTTTTGACAACACAATGATTATGTTTATTTATATTCTGCTAACATGAAAAGTATTATAATTCAATTTTAAATATGTAAATATTAAAACAGTATTAAACATCATTAGCATTAAAAAAACAATTCAGATTAAATCCATAAAAACATATGGATTTAATATTATATATATATATATATTATAATATTATATATATGGATTTTATATTATAAATATTATATATATATGGATTTAATATTATATATATATATATATATATATATATATATATATATATATATAATATTTGTCGTGTCAGGAGTGACTTGAGAAACTGCAAGTTGCTTCTGGTGTGAGAGAACTGGCCATCTGCAAGGACGTTGCCCAGGGGACCCCTGGATGAATTGATGTTTTTATCATCCTTGTGGGAGGCTTTTCTCATGTCCCCGCATGAGGAGCTGGAGCTGATAGAGGGAGCTCATCTGCCTCTCCCCGGATTTGAACCTGCAACCTGTCCGTCTTCAGTCCTGCACGCACTGCGCCACCGACGGCTCCATATGAAATATTAAATACAGTATACTATATTATAAAGACTTATATGATATGAAATATTAAATATATTCCCATGTAAAATATAAAATAAAATAATATAAAGAATATAAAATATAAACTGTAGGATAATATAAAATATAAAACAAATATCATATAAAATATATGACAATATGAAATAAATTACCATATAAAATATTATATATATATATATATATATATATATATATATATAATATAAAAACTTAAACTACATAATCATATTAAAAATAACTCCCATGGTGTTTGGGCATCCTTTGCCCAATGATGTGCCTTGATATATGCCAAAATACGCTTTTCCTTTACAGAGAGGTAATTCTTTGACTTACCTTGCCAACTATAGTTCACAATGGCCTCTTTCCTGCAGATACAGAGGCTGGCTGGTCAGGCGGCTTTGCTATGTCCTTGTGGTCAGTGGCTGGACATTCGGGGCTGATGTCCCCAGCGACCTCCAGGACACAATCTTCGCCAGCAAGAGGTACGTCTGCATATGTTGCTTGCATGGTCATAGAATACATGGAAGGGAACCCCAAAGGTCATCCAGTCCAAGCCCGTTCTGCCTGGTGGAAAGGCACCATCAAAGCCCTCTTGAAAAAGGCCAATCCAGTCAGAGAAATGATTGAGATAGATAGATATTATATATGTGATAGGTATATCATAATTTCTATAGTTGGTATCCACAAAGCCATCCAGTCCAACCCCATTCTGGCAGGTGGAACGGCACCATCAAAGTCCTCCTGACAGAGGCCCATCCAGCCAGAGATTATTGAGATTCGTAGACATGATTGACTGATATAAGTATATATGATAGGTATATCATAGCTTCCTAGAGTTGGAAAGGATCCCCAAAGGCCATCCAGACCAACCCAAATTCTACATAGAGGTAGACACTATCAAAGCCCTCCCAACAGATGGCCATCTAGTCAGAGATATGACTGAGATCGATGGATATTATTTATATGATAGGTATATCATAGATCTCTATAGTTGGGATCCTCAAAGTCTGTCCATTCCAATCCCATTCAGGCAGGTGGAACGGCACTATTAAAACCTTCTCCAAAGATGCCCATCCAGCCAGAGATGATTGAGATAGACATGATTTACTGATACACACACACACACATACATGATAGGTATTAGGTATATCATAGATCTCTATAGTTGGGATCCTCAAAGGCCATCCAGTCCAATCCCATTCGGGCAGGTGGAACGGCACTATCAAAGCCCTCCCCAAAGATGCCCATCCAGCTATAGATGATTGAGATAGACATGATTTACTGATACACACACACACATACATGATAGGTATATCATAGACTCCTAGAGTTAGAAGGGATCCCCAAAGGCTATCCATTCCAACCCCATTCTGCCAGGTGAAAGGCACCATCAAAGCCCTCCTGACAGAGTGCCATCCAGCCTGAGATATTTTATATATATATATATATATATATATATATATATATATATAATTCCTACAGTTTCAAGGTATCCCCAAAGGACATCCAGCCCATAATTACATAGGAGAAATTAACAAACTCATGCTATATTTTGTATAATATGAATATGTATGTATATGCATATATATATGTGTGTGTGTAAATGTATACATGTATATATGTTTGTATATATGCATATATGTATGTGTAGGTGCATATTTATGTGTATATGTACATGTGTATATGTTTATTTGTATATGTATGTGTGTATTTATGTATATGTTTATATGTATGCATGTGTATGTATGTGTGTGTATGTGAATACATATGTATACGTATGTAAGTATGTATATCTTTCAGTTAACCTAAAAGAATGCTCCAATTTCATGATGAATGTTTTGTAAATAACAGTACATGTTCCCTCTAATAATAGTGACTTTTGGGACAGCCTGTATTGTAAATGCAGCTTATTAAAGTATTATTATTTCTTTGGGGTTTTTGTTCCCTTAACTAAGAGTCTCCTATATAGATAGACAGATAGATAGATAGATCTGCAATGTGTGCGCTTGTTCTCCTCTTATGTTTACTTTGCAGTCTCTCGTCTGCACATCTGCTTCCCCATCTGCTTCCCTGTCTTCTCCACTGGTCTTGATGGGAAAACAATGGGTCTCATCAGGAGGCGGCCGAGCCCCGTTGCTGCGATACCGGCCTCGGGATCGGTGTGGCAGACAGGGCTTGTTCCCATTAAGATGGGTCCCATCTGCACCCATTCACGCCTTCCCTTCTTGAGCCTTCGAGTCCTTGTGGACCTATGGCGGCCCTCTCCTAGAGTTGGAAGGGAGTCACAAAGTACATCCAGCAGCCCAGCCCAAATTCTGCCACCATCCAAGCTCTCCCAACAGATGGCCATCCAGCCAGAGATACGATTGAGATAGATAGAGATTATTGAGAGATTTATACAAAAGGTATATCATAGAATCCTAGTGTTGGAAAGGATCCCCAAAGGCCATCCAGTCCAACCCCATTCTGCCAGGTGGAAAGGCACCAACAAAGCCCTCCCAACAGATGGCCATCCAGCCAGAAATATGATTGAGATAGATAGATAGATAGATAGATAGATAGATAGATACCACATTCTTCCATTCAGGAAGGCACAATCTGATCCCTCCTATCCAGCCAGATATATGATTGAAATAGATAGATAGAGATATAGGATAACATATAGATACATAGATAGAAATAGATAGATAGATAGATAGATAGATAGATGTGTATGTATTGCTAATAGTAATACCACTATTACTAATAATAGAATTCTAGTGTTGGACAGGACCCCAAAGGCCATCCAGTCCTGCCCTATTCTGCCAGATGAGAATGCACAATCGAATACCTCCCAACCAATGACCATCCAGCCTGTGTTTAGTAGTAGTAGTAGTAGTAATAATAATAATAATAATAATTTATTTATATTCCACTCTTTTCACCCCGAAGAGGACTCAGGGCGGATCACAGTACACATACATGGCAAACATTCAATGCTGCTTTGTATAGACAATACTATAATGCTAATACTATATTAATAATACTATAGATTCCTAGGGTTGGAAGGGACCTATATCAATAGCTATATCCTTATATCTATCAATCTATATCTTATATATATTACTATCTTATTCTATAACTCTATCTATATATTTATATAGAGATAGAAATATATATATATGTATATGTATGTATGTATGTATAATATAGGTGGATATATATAGATATACAGATAAAGATAAAGATGTAGGTAGATATGTGGTAGATATAAATATATAGATAGAGATATAGGATAACATAGAGATACATAGAGATATATAGATAAAATCTACCTATATCAATACCTATATCCCTATATTTTTTCCATCTGTATGTTGTAATTAGTGTAATTAGATGATAGTGCATTAGGGATATGTTGTTTTTGTAGTTGTAGTTTATTGTGAAATATGTTTTTATATGTTGTACACCGCCGCGAGTCGCCCTAGGGCTGAGAGCGGCGGTTAACAAATGCAGCAAATAAATAAATAAATAAATATATCTATCTTATTCTACATCTCTATATATTTATTGATATAGATGTAGGTAGATATAGATATAAATATATAGATATAGAGATATAGAATATGATAGAGATAGATAGATATAGATAAGATAGATAGATAGATCGAAAATCTTTCCTGCATCTCCTCAATTCGAGGGGACCAAAATAAAGCAATAGTTAATGATCTCTGGACCAAACGTTGGCTTTTGCAACCCCAGTTTTGGGAAGGAAAGGGTCTCTCTCTCTGCCAATGGCTTTTCTGTCTCAAAAGAAGAGAGATCTCTCTTTGGAGGGCGTTTTGTGACAAGGAAAATGCTCTGCAAGACGGGTTCTGTGTCCCTTGTGGGCCTTTAATGCACCCAAGGAGGCGGCAGTTTCGTTTTTCATATAAAATCCCATTGTACCGGCTGAGTACTATAGGTTTATTGTTATACAGTATATCACTTAATACAAGGTAGAAGAGTTTGGAAAAGTTTTGCTCTTGGAAAGAACTTTGCTTTTAAGGGATACTTCATCTGGACATTTCCCCAAATCATATACACAAACACATCTATATTATTATTTTTATTGTTATTATTATTTGCATTTATCTAGACATTTCCCCAAATCATATGCACAAACACACACATACATCTATATTATTATTATTATTATTATTTACATTTATTTGGACATTTCTCCAAATCGAATACATGAACACACACATCTATATTATTATTATTATTATTATTATTATTATTATTATTAATTATATACATTGTTATTATTACTATTACTATTATTCTGGACATTTCCTCAAATTGTATGCACGAATACATACATCTATATTATTATTATTATTATTATTATTATTTACATTTATTTGGACATTTCTCCAAATCGTATGCATGAACACACACATCTATATTATTATTATTATTATTATTATTAATTATATACATTGTTATTATTACTATTATTATTATTCTGGACATTTCCTCAAATTGTATGCACGAATACATCTATATTATTATTATTATTATTATTTACATTTATTTGGAGATTTCTCCAAATCGTATGCATGAACACACACATCTATATTATTATTGTTATTATTATTAATTACATACATTGTTATTATTACTATTATTATTCTGGACATTTCCCCAAATCATATGCATAAACATATACATCTATGTTGTTGTTGTTGTTGTTGTTGTTATTCCGGACATTTCCCCAAATTGTATGCATGAATACAGACATGATGATGATGATTATTATTAATAATAATATGCATCTGGATGTTTCCGCAAATTGTATGCATGAATACATACATCTATATTATTATTATTATTATTATTATTAATAATAATAATCATAATATTTGCATTTATCTGGGCTTTCAAACTGCTGTCAGTCATCCTGATTGAGCAAAACTTCGAATATGAGTTTTTGTAAGTTAATATAAGCACTGCATTGTCTATGAAGGAATTCAAAAATAATATATTCCAGTCTTGTGCAAAAAGGCAATATAATCATATACAATATTATAAAAAATATTGTATTTTCCCCACTTGAAATGGAATTTTAGAGAAAAAATTGATCAAAGCTGAAAGTGCCATTGGCAGCTATACTCGAGTCGAAGAAAGGTAAAGCTCCGATACTTTGTGTCCTGGAAGAAAAACATTTAGTTTTACAGTAGTCCCCCCCCCCCCCCCCCATGAATATAAGGAAAATATAAGGGATGGGCCTTCCTTTTCCAAAATACTTGGTTATTTCAGAATATTTGCACCTGAAACCTTTAAAAGTGCATTGCTTTTAATGCTAAGGTTGTTATAGATTTAGCCTAGTTTGGCATCACTTTCACTGCCAAGGGTCCATGCTATGGGATCCTGGGATTTGTAGTTTGGAGAGGTACCAGCCCTCTTTGGCACAGAAGGCTAGACCTTGTAAAACTACAAATCCCAGGATTCCATAATATTGAGCCATGGCTGTTAAAGCAGTGTCAACCTGCATGAATTCTGCAATGTCCCAAATTCTGCAATGTATTCTGCCAGTCAGGAAGATACAAGCAAAGCCCTCCCAACAGATGTCCATCCAGCCTCTGTTTAATAAATAATAATAATAGAATCCTAGAGTTGGGAGAGATCCCAAGGGCCATCTAGTCCAATGCTACTCTGACAGGTGGAAATACACAAAACCCTCCCAACAGATGGCCATCTAGCTTTTGTGTAATAAATAATAATAATAATAATAATAATAATAATAATAATAATAGAATCCTAGCGTTGGGAAAGACCCCCAAGGACCATCTAGTCCAGCCCTGTTCTGCCGGGTGGAAATACACTATCAAAGTTCTCCTGACTCAGCCTCTGTTTTCTTCTTCTTTTTCTTCTTCTTCTGTTGTTGTTGTTGTTGTTGTTGTTGTTATTAGAACTGTCAAATCCTAAAGTTGGAAAAAACCCTGAAGGACCATCTAGTTCAACCCTATTCTGCTGGGTGGAAATACACAATCAAAGCCCTCCTGACAGATGTTGAAGGCTTTCATGGCTGGAATTACTGGGTTTTTGTGAATTTTCCGGGCTGTATGGCCATGTTCCTGAAGCATTCTATCCTGATGCATCGCTTGCATTTATGGCAGTCATTCTCAGAGGTTGTGAGGTCTGTTCAATATTCATGGCCAGAATAACTGGGTTGTTGTGAGCTTTTCAGGCTGTATGGCCATGTTCCCGAAGCATTATCTCCTGATGTTTCACCTGCATCTATGACAGGAATCCTCAGAGGTTGTGAGGTCATAGATGCAGGCAAAATGTCAGGAGAGAATGCTTCAGCCTGGAAAACTCACAACAATCATTTGCTAAAAGGTATTTAACTCATAGTCATCCTTTGCCTTTTCTCCCTCCTTTTCTAGGGTGCAAGATGTCATGTGCCAGGCGGTGCCAAGTGGCGAAGGAGATGCTCCTCCAGCCAGGGATCTGTTTGCATCGCAGTGGATCCAAGAGATCCGCCGAATCCTGGGCCAGATCCAGGCCTCCTTGTCTCCTTTTCTACTGAGGTAGGAAGCCACAAAGCCCAGGAAAGCGGGTTGTTTTGCAACGCCTTGGATGAAGGAGGGGGTTCTTTCCTTCTCACCCGACACCTTTCCTGAGCTTCAGATTAATCAATTAAGAACTAATCGGGGAGAGCAAAGGCAATGGGGCCTTGCGTGGGATGCAGGTGAGGACGAGGAGCCCCACGTTTCACAATGCAATCTCTTTGCACTGTTCCCTCATCTTTTTCTCAAAGAGTTGTGATGCTTTCATAAAATATAAAGGCAGCCATGCGGGGAGACTGCAACCATGTTGGAGCATGCGATGTTTTCTCATCCTTCCCTTCTCATCCTCCTTTCTTTCTTTTCTTTTGCTTCCTTTCCCTTCTTTTTCTTTCTCTCTGTCTTTCACCTCTTTCCTTTCCTTCTTTTCCTTCCCTCCTCACTCTCCCTTCTTTCCTTTTCCTGCCCTTTCCTTCCTCTCTCTTTTTCTTCCTCCTCTTTCCTCTCCTCTTCCTTCCTTCCTTCCTTCCTTCCTTCCTTCCTGCCTTCCTTCTCTCTCTCTCTCTCTCTCCCCTCCCCCTCTCTCTCACACACATTTCTTTCCCTCTTTTGTTCCGTTATTTTCCTTCCCTTCCCTCTTCTCTTTCCTTTCCTTCCTCTTCCTGTCCAGGAGCAGAGAATGGGAAATCTTCCTATTTCTGGTCTGAACAAAATCTGGCTACCAGTATTTAAAAAAACCTCTAAAATTATAACTGTAAATAAAGAACAACACTCAAACACAGGGGAACTCCAGACAAGAAACCATCAGGGGCAGCTAATCACCTCTCAACAAAGGATTCTCCCTAAAAACTGTCAGGCTATGAAATGGTAATCAAGGTGGCCAATTGAAACATTCATACCTACCTCCAAAAGACAAGAGTTCTTTCTCCCACCCTGGATCTTCCACAATTTTCCTAGTTAAAGGTTTTCCTCTGACATGAAGTCCAGTCGTGTCTGACTCTGGGGTGTGGTGCTCATCTGCATTTCTAAGTCGAAGAGCCGGCGTTGTACGTAGACACCTCCAAGGTCATGTGCCCGGCATGACTGCATGGAGCGCTGGGCCCATGTGGCAGCGTGAGCCTGCCAAGGGAGGAGCAGCCCCACGTGGCCTACTCACGCTTAAAGCACCTCGCGAGGTGCTTTACGCGCAAGCAGGCCACGCGGAGCAGCTGCCCATGGCTGGCTCATGCTGCCCATTGGGCTCGATGGGCAGCATGAGCCTGCTAAGGGAGGAGCAGCACCGCATGGCCTACTCGCGCGTAAAGCACCTCACGAGGTGCTTTACGCGCAAGTAAACTGTGCGGAGCAGCTGCCCTTGGCTGGCTCACGCTGCTCATCGGGCCCAATGGGCAGCGTGAGCCTGCCAAGGGAGGAGCAGCCCCGCACGGCCTACTTGTGCGTAAAGCATCTCCTGAGCAGCGGAGCAGCTGCCCATGGCTGGCTCACGCTGCCCATCGGGCCTGACTGATAGCGTGAGCCAGCCAAGGGAGGGGCACTGTATGGGAGGGGGCGCTCCTCCTCCGCGGGCCGAATAAGTGCCCTTGGCGGGCCGGAAGTGGCCCGTGGGCCATAGTTTGAGGACCCCTGGCTTAGACGAAAACAATAACAAAGCCTCAACTAAAGAGAACCAATTTCTGACCGCCAGTGACCTAGCTAACGAGGGGATAAAAGTCTCAGGTTTGGGATGTTTAGAATCATGCCAATTTCTCGTCCTTGTTTTATGGAAACCTTGCTTTGTTTCATGCTATGATATTTCTTGTTCATGGTTTTGGATTCCTGGATTTCATGATTGCTTACCCAAGCCTTGGATCAACGTATTCCTGATTTTCTGGATTGTATTGGAGATGTGTGGAGTTTGCTTTTGTGGACGTTGCTGAACTCTACCTGGACTAATTTGTTCCTGCTTATGTGGTTCCGTAATTGGATTTACCTATTTCTTTAAAGTGCTTTTTTACTTTGCTGCTTTTTACTTAAAAGGATTGTTTTTTCCTATTCAACATGTGGTGTTTAAAGTCAGAGGATTATTCCTGTTCTGGAGTGCAACAATTACTTACTCTTCTTCTATTTCCTTCCCTACCTCTCCTCTCTCTTCCTTCCTGTCCGGTTCCTTCCTACCTTTCTCTATCACCTATTTCACTCTCTCCCTTGTTCCTTCCTCTTTTCATTCCCCCCCTCCTCTCTCTCCCTTCCTTCCTCATCCTGTCATTTCCTTCCTTCCCTCCTCTTTCTTTTCTTTTCTGTCTTATCCCTTCCTTCCTTTCTCTCTCTCTCTCATTTATTTCCTTCCTTCCCTCCCTTCCTTCCTGTTCCTCCAGGCTGTGCCACTGGGCTCTCTTCCAGCTCCTCAACAGGATCTTCCTTAGCGTTATCATCCATAAAGGGCAGCTGGAAATGGTGCGCAGAGCGGCACAGGTGGTGAGTCTCCTTTTCCTCCTGGGAGCTTCCTCAACATGTTCGTATTAGGACATTATTACACTTGTCTTGTTAGTTTTAGGACATTACTGCGCTTGACATGTTCATTTTAGGACATTAACACATTCAACATGTTAGTTTTAAAACATTATTACACTTGATGTGTTAGTTTTAGGACATTGTCACACTCAACTTGTTAGTTTAAGGACATTAACACACTCAACTTGTTAGTTTTAGGACATTATCACACTCAACTTGTTAGTTTTAGAACATTATTGTTCTTACTTTGCTAGTTTTAGGACATTATCGTATTCAGCGTGTTGGTTTTAGAAATTTTTTGCACTCAACTTATTAGTTTTAGGATATTCTCGCACTCAACTTGTTAGTTTTAGGACACTATCACACTCAAAGTGTTAGTTTTAGGACATTACCATACTAGAAGTGTTAGTTTTAGGACATGACCGCACTCAACTTGTTAGTTTTAGAACATTATCACACTTGACATGCTAGTTTTAGGACATTATCACATTTGATGTGTTCGTTTTAGAGCATTATCACACTTGACGTGTTTTAGAACATTATCACACTCAGCCGTTTCGCTTTAGGACATTACAGCACTCGACATGTTAATTTTAGGATATTCCGGTGGGAATGGCGTTTTAGGACATTACAGCACTCGACATGTTAATTTTAGGATATTATTGCACTCAACTTGTTAGTTTTAGGACATTCTCACACTCATCGTGTTATTTTTAGGACATTATCACGCTCAATGTGTTAGTTTTAGGACATTATCAAACTCAACCTTTTAGCTTTTGGATAGGACTGCACTCAACATGTTAGTTTTAGGACATTCTCACACTCATTAGTTTTAGAACATTATCACACTCATGTTAGTTTTAGGACATTTTCGCACTCAATGTGTTAGTTTTGGAACATTATCGCACTCAACCTTTAATTTTAGGATATTACTGCACTCAATATGTCAATCTTAGGACATTATCACATTCAACTTGTTAGTTTTAGGAGATTTTCAAACTCACCTTGTTAGGTTTAGGACATTATCACACTTGATGTGTTAATTTTAGTACATTATTGCACTTGGTGTTTTTCAGGACATTATTACACCCAACTTGTTAGTTTAAGGACATTATCACACTCGGCTTGGGAGTTTTGGTACATTAACAAGGAAAGACGGCCTTGCAGCATTTTCAAGCCTTGCGTGATAAGGTCCTATGTTGCATCCACTGATGGGAGAGGAGTCCTCCTGGGGAAGGGGAGTTGACAACTGTGCAGAGGGAACCAAAGGGAAGGTTGTGCATGAACCACACTTTGTAGGACAGGTTGCAATTGCGCATTGTTTGGTAGCAAATCAAAAGTAGTAGGGGCCCTCTTATGAGGTGCAGTTGCAGCACTACAATGCCAATTTTAAGTTTTTGCTATCAATTAGAAATTGTGTTTCCCATCTTTAGCCTGATGTCCCCACGGTGTTCCTGTCAACACATAAATCTCACCTGGATGAACTTCTGCTTCCGTTCCTCCTGGTTTCTCAGGGCCTTGCCTTACCTAGGGTTGCGGGGGATTACAAGACGTTCACTCCAAAATACAGGTAAGTCTTAGTAAAGTGGAATTTTTTCTCTTACGGGATGAGGTCTTCAGAAACTTCAGCAGGATATTTTGTCCTTTCATTGGAACATACATCCATGAGTGTTATGTTGTTTATTTTATTGGATGTGTATTGTTATATTGTAATTCTTGTTCGGGCTTGGCCCCATGTAAGCCGCTCCGTGTCCCCATTGGGAAGATGGTGGCGAGGTATAAATAAAGGTTATTATTATTTATTATTATTATCTCTTGAACATTTGGGGGCATTATCATGACCTGTTCATTTTCAGACATTATCGCACTTGACATGTTAGTTTTAGGACCTTATTACTGAATATACTCGAGTATTAGATCAGCTTCTTTGCTCCTAATGTTTCGGAAAAAATTCAAGACATGGCTGTTCGAGCAAGCATTTGCAAATATTGAGTAATGGACATAGGAAAACGGAACAACTATACGATGGAATTGGACAATGTTTTTATTGAGGATTTGCTGGCTTATGTTTTTATTGCTGTTGTTATGATTTTATTGGTGTTCATGTTTTAAATTGTGTTGTATTTTGTGGCATTGAATTTTGCCTTGTAAACCGCCTCGAGTCGCCGTAAGTCTGAGAGGGGCGGTATACAAATAATGTAAACAAAATAAATAATAAATAAATATAAGCCTAGTTTTTCAGCCCTTTTTTTAGGCTGAAAAAGACCCCCTTGGCTTATACTCGAGCCAGTTATTTATTATTTTACGCTGTTGTTGTTGTTGTTGTTGTTATTTGTTGCAATCCAGAGCAGGGAACGAAGCCCTAAGATAACTATCCACCACACTTGGCTGTGAAAAATAATCCTTTTTTATTGAAGAAAATTGGTTACAAAATAAAGGAAAAATGCAAGTCAAAAGCCACAGCAAAATCAGCAAACATGAATTTAAATGGACAAAGCAAAACCAAAAGCCTCACTGGGAAAATACTGGAATCTGTTAGCAATCCACTAACCGTACTTGATATCCTAGAAATCTTCCCAAACTATGACCAGGGAACCGGGAGAACTGCCAAGGTCTTCATCAACTCTGAAACGATGCCTGAACTGAGGCAATCAGCCTGGCGTATTGCAATTAAAACCCAAGAATCGGTTCCGTGAACCGCCCTTCTGTTTTGAAGCCAATGTTTTTAATTCTTGAATTCGGGAGGATCGAGGCAAACTGAGTGTTTTACTTCTGTCTTCCCAAATTTGGCCCCTTCTGTTGTCATTACAGTTAACAGGTGCAGAAGGGAGGGAAAGTTCAAGGTCTCCCTCTGAAACATTCTCAGGAACACTGGTACTTTCATTTTCCAAATCTACAGAAGTTCCTTCCTCACTAATTTCAGGAACATTGGCATTTTCCAAACCTACAGCAGTTTCTTCCTCACTAATTTCAGGAGCATTGGCATCAAAAGGTACATTTCCACTAGCATCAGTAAATATACTTTCATTAGCATCAGGAGGAACAAACAGAGAATCAGGTTCAAGTTCAAACTCAGGCTGAACCCCAACATTATTATTACTGTATATACTCGAGTATAAGCCTAGTATTTCAATCCTTTTTTTAGGCTGAAAGAGTCTTTCCCCGGCTTATACTAGAGTCAATATTATTTATTATTTTACTTTGTTGTTGTTGTTCTTGTTGTTGTTATTATTACTATTATTACTTGTAGTTTTAGGACCATATTGCACATGACTTGCTCATTTTAGGATATTATCGCTTGTTCGTTTTATGATATTGTATTCAGTTTTGTTTGTAGGACATTATCACACTTAGCACGTTAGTTTTAGGAGAATATTGCATTCAACTTGTTAGTTTATCATTCTCAACTTGTTATTTTTAGGATAGGAGCCCCCAGTGGCGCAGTGGGTTAAACTGCTGAGTTGCTTAACTTGTTGACCGAAAGGTCATATGTTCAAACCCAGGGAGCGGCATGAGCTCCCGATGTCAGCTCTAGCTTCTGCCAACCTAGCAGTTCAAAAACATGCAAATGTAAGTAGATCAGCGGAAAGGTAATGGTGCTCCATGTAGTCATGCCGGCCACATGACCTTGGAGGTATCTATAGACAACGGCGGCTCTTTGTCTTAGAAATGGAGATGAGACTCCCCCCGCCCCAGAGTCAGACACGACTGGACTTAATGTCGGGAAAACCTTTACCTTTGCCTATTTTTAGGATATTGTTGCACTTGCCTTATTAATTTTAGGACATTATTGCATTCAGCTTGTTAGTTTTAGGACATTATCACACTTGGTTTCTGAATTTTAGAATATTATTGCATTCAACTTGTTTGTTTTAGGACCTTATCACACTTGCTTTGTTAGTTTTAGGGTATTATTTCATTCTACTTATTAGTTTCAAGACATTATTACGCTTGTTAGTTGTAGGACATTATTGCACGCAACTTGTTATAGGGCATTATCACACTCAGCATGATAGCTGTAGGACATTATTGCACTCAACTTGTTATAGGACATTATCACACTCAACATGTTAGTTTTAGGACATTATTGCACTCAACTTGTTAGTTTTAGGACATTTTCACACCCAAATTATTAGTTTTAGGACATTAGGCAAAGGTAAAGATTTCCCCTTGACATTAAGTCTAGTAATGTCTGACTCTAAGCCGAAGAGCTGGCCTGCAAGGTCATGTGCCTGGCATGACTGCATGGAGTACCATTACTATTGTGACTCAGTTTGATTCTGAGTCTGAAACCGAACCCTGTGGGTCTTGTGAGCCAGAGTTTCCTGATGAAGAGGATGATGAGATTCAGATTTCTGTTGTGCCTGCCTCAGACAGTGCAACAGGGGAAACATCAAGTCAGTTCTCAGGGGAAAAGAATGTCAGTGGAATAGATAACGGCCAGGTGGAGTTGTCTTCGCCTGCCCAACCTTCGCACGGTGATCTAGCCCAGCTGGACCAAGATAAAGAGAGCCTTGAAGATAGTGAATAAATGAGCAGGCAAGAACGCTTAGAATTAAGGGTTCTGAGAAGTTCTCGCTTAGCTGGTAAGCGAGAAGCCAAGTCAGCCAAGGGTCATCGCAATGCGTTCATGATTGCAAAGGGTATTTAGCCTTCTGGCTGACAAACGGGAGTTGTCAGATCAACGTGGCTCTTTCCATGTAAGCTTCTATGGATTAACCTTGGCTTTAAGCAGCACGCTTTTGGCTTCCTGAATCTGGGATTTTGTGTCTTGTGTTTCACTGTTTTACAATGGAGTCTTGTTTGATCATTGGCTAAAGGATTATGCTTCATGTTTTTACCTTTGGATCTTGGGAAGTGTGTTTTTGCATTTAAGCCTCTGTCCTGCTTATGGAACTTTTGCATTTCTTATTCTATGTTTTGACTTTGCTTTTTTCTCAATAAACTACAAAATCTACAGCTCTGGTGTGGTGGTGTTTCGGAGCAAGGTGAAACTACCCTGAGTTGCAACAATTACCTTCCCACCGGAGCGGTACCTATTGATCTACTCACATTTGCATATTTTTGAACTGCTAGGTTGGCAGATGCTGGGGCTAATGATGGGAGCTCACCTTGGTCCCCCGATTTGAACTGCCAACCTTTTGGTCAACAAGTTCAGTGCCTCAGTGGTTTACCCACTGCACCACCAGGACTTTTAGGACATTATCACACTCAATTTGTTAGTTTTCAGATGTTATTGCACTCGCCTCGATAGTTTTGGGACCTTAACAAAGCAAGTTGCGTTTGCAGCATCTTTCTTTGAACCTGTTTTTAAAGCCTCGTGTGATGAAGTCCTAAGTTGCTTCCACTTATACAATAAGCCAGAATTTGGCCTATATATCTAATTGGTACTATTTTGTGCACAGTATTAAAAAGTTTTGCTGTTCCTCGTCTTGCCAAGGCTGGCTTTTTGCAATCTGGATTGCTTTGACTCCTCCTGGAAGCTTCTTTTTTCCTGCTCTTCCTTTCTTCCTCTCTCTTTGGCAATTAGCGTGGGTGGTTCTGTCTTGAAAAAGCTTTTACTTCTCCTGCCGACGCCGAGCAGCGTTTGTGTCTCTATGAACCAAATTTCATAAGCCGTGTGAAATAACAATATTTTAATCATTTGGGGAGGGAATTTGCATAATGTGTTATTCCTACAATGGGTTCCGATAATTTTTAGCTCTCCAGGTTCACGGATTTAGACTTGTTCCCCTTTTGCAGGTGCAAAAGTTGGAAAGTTTCAAAAACAGGGTTGATTTTGTGTTTTACCTTGAAAAGAGTTCACTATTTTTTTTCAGGGATAAACTTTTTTGTAATTTTAAAAATTATATTTGCACTTTTAATCATATTATTTACAGCTGATTTCATCTAGTTCAGTGTTTCTCAAACTTCCTAATGCCGCGACCCCTTAATACAGTTCCTCCTGTTGTGGTAACCCCAACCATAACATTATTTACATTGCAAATCATAACTGTAATTTTGCTGCTGTTATGAATTGTGGCACAGTGGGTTAAAGCACTAGGCTGCTGAGCTTGTTGACCAAAAGTTCGCAGGTTCGAATCCGGGGAGCGGCGTGAGCTTCCACTGTCAGCACCAGCTTCTGCCAACCTAGCAGTTCGAAAACATGCAAATGTGAGTAGATCAATAGGTACCGCTCCGCTGGGAAGGTAACGGCGCTCCATGCAGTCATGCTGGCCACATGACCTTGGAAGTGTCTATGGACAATGCTGGCTCTTCGGCTTAGAAATGGAGATGAACACCACACCCCAGAGTTGGACACGACTGGACCAAATTTGTCACAAATACCCCATATGCCCACATTTGAATACTGGTGGGGTTGGAAGGATTGATTTTGTCATTTGGGAGTTGTAGTTGGTGGGATTTATAGTTCACCTACAATCAAAGAGCATTCTGAACTCCACCAACAATGGAATTGAACCAAAGTTGGCACAAAGAACTCTGATGACCAAAAGAAAATACTGGATGGTTTTGGTGGGCACTGACCTTGAGTTTTAGAATTGTAGTTCATCTACATCCAAAGAGCACTGTGGACTCAAAACAACAATGGATTGGACCAAACTTGGCACAGACACTCAATATGCCCAAATGTGAATACTGGTGGAGTTTGGGGGAAAATAGACCTTGACATTTGGCAGTTGCTGAGATTTATAGTTCACTTACAATCAAAGAGCAGTCTGAACCCCACCAACGACAGAATTGGGCCAAACTCTACAAAACCCCCCATGACCTACAGAAAATACTGTGTTTTCTGATGGTCTTTGGTGACCCCTCTGACACCCCCTCGCAACACCCCCAAGGGTCTCAACACTCAGGTTGAGAAACGCTGATCTAGTGCATATACACATTGAAAAGGCATCACATAGTCATCCTCTTGAATATTAATGTTAGCAATTAAATAAACCTATATAATTTACAATTCATATATATATAGACACACACACACACATATGCATATATACATACACACACACATATATATATATACACACATATACTCACATATAATAATAATAATAATAATAATAATAATAATAATAATTTGATGCATAACAACATTAGTACGTCAGACAAGATCACTCTGCTGTTGGAAATAATATTAACAATAACAACAATAATATTTATTATATTATTTAATAATAATTGTATGTTGGAACTAATATTATTATCATTATTATTAATAATAATAATAATAATAGTTCAATAAAATAATTCAAGGTTGGAATTGTTATTATTTCATGTTGGAACTATCATGATTATTATTATTTTTAGTATTGTCAAAGGCTGGAATCATTGGGTTATTGTGAATTTTGCGTGTTGTCTGGCCATGTTCCAGAAGCATTCTCTCCTGACATTTCTCCCTCATCTATGGCAGGCATCCTCAGAGGTTGTGAGGTCTGTTGGAAACTAGGAAAATGGGGCTTATATATCTGTGGAGCTGGAAGACCGAGAACTTATAATTACTTTTCCATGTTGGGATGATGATGATGATTATTATTATTATTAGTAGTAATCCATATTGGCAATACTTAACACAAACACTAAGGATAATATTTTAATAATAATTCTGTGTTGGAATTAATAATTATCGTTGTCCATTGTTAGGTAAAGGTAAAGCCTAATCTATTTATTTATTTATTTATTTATTTACTTGTATACCGCAGTTTCTCAGCCCAACAGGCGACTCAACGCGGTTTACAACAAGGATAAGAATCAATCAACGATATACAATTTAAAACCATAAAAGCATAATATACAATATTGACACAACAATAGACAACACAATGCATCTCATAACTAGAGTCGTGATCCAATCCGTCGTCCAAATTTCCATTCCTGTAATCATCACATTCATTGCACTGTTTAACCGAATGCCCGTTCAAACATCCAAGTTTTTAATCTTCTTCGGAACACCATTAGCGAGGGGGCTGATCTTACCTCCATAGGAAGGGCGTTCCACAGCCGGGGGGCCACCACAGAAAAGGCCCTGTCTCTCGTCCCCGCCAGCCGCACCTGTGAAGCAGGCGGGATAGAGAGCAGGGCCTCCCCAGAAGATCTTAGGGTCCTGGCGGGCTGATAGGCAGAGATACGTTCGGATAGGTAACTTGGGCCAGAACCGTTTAGGGCTTTATAGGCCAACGCCAGCACTTTGAATTGAGCACTTTGAATTGAGTCATGTTTGACTCTGGGAGATGGTGCTCATCTCAAATTCTAAGCTGAAGAGCTGGCATTGGCACCTCCAAGGTCATGTGGGCAGCATGACTGCATGGAACACTGTGACCTTCCCGCCTGAGTGGTAACTATTGATGTACTCACATTTGCATGTTTTCAAACTGCTCGGTTGGCAGAAGCTGGAGCTAACAGCAGGAGCTCACCCTGCTCCCTGGATTCAAACCAACAACGTTTTGGTCAGCAAGCTCAACAGCTCAGCAGTTTAACCTGCTGCACCACCATACACACACATATTTAAAAATGTAATTCTGTTGTTGTTGTTGTTGTTCAGGGCGCTGCTGGCTCACTTAGGAGGAGTATTTCTCCCTGAAGAAATGGATCAGATGCAAGACAGCAAGCAGCAAACACTCTCCAAAGCTGTGTTAGCTTCAGTATGTTGAATATTTTGGTTTTTGGAAAGAGAAACTCTGATAGCTGTTGTCTTTGAGGGCACCATGAGTTTAAAAGCAGGTTCATCATCATCGTTGTCATCTTTCTATCTATACACATAATAAAAATGAAAATACGTCATTTTAACAGATGTGCTCCCACTTCCACAAACAGCTATGATCCACCAAAGGCCCTCCAATGACATTGCAGGTTATGGCGAGCGCCATGAACATGTACAACGTCTTCTACTGCCCTCCGTAAACACTATCCTGCCCACCACCCAAGTGAAGGCTTTCATACGGGACAATGGATCTGGAACTAACTTGGCATACAGAAGCCCCATTACTATCTCAACCTACTGGAGGACTGTGGAGGGATTTCTAGGGAGTTATAGTTCACCAACATCCAGAGCAAACTATGAACCCAAACAATGATGGCTCTGAACCAAATTTGGTTTGCATATGATATGCCCAAAGTTGAATACTGTTGGGTGTTAGAATCACAGACACCTTAAAGGGCCAGACTCAAAAGTGGCTTCAAAACAGAGTTTATTAAAACAAAAGCAAAAGGACGCAGAGGTACTTAAATGCGGTGCCAGTGGTCAAAACTAAAGAAACAACCAGACCTGGTCCAAAAAGGTTAACAGAAATATAATCCAGATTAACTGGATGCAAAAGGAACGAATCAAACAAACCCCAAATTTTGGCAAGGTCATTTAGCAAAAAAAGAAAAAGAAAAAGTGAGCATTAGATTCAAGGAAACATGGTAATTAATTCAGTGCCAGCAGTGGCGGCAGAAACAGATAGAGAGCCACATTGCTGCTCCACATCATTGTAGAATGGATGTGATGCGCTCTTTCATCCTTGTTCCTTCTGCCCCTACAGTATGTGGATGAGTTGCTTAGGCGCAAGCAGGCGCTGCTGATCTTCTTGGAAGAGGTCTCCGCCGGGCCCTCGCAGCTCTCGGCTGCTGGACAAACGTGGCTACGACTCGTGGTCAATGCCTTCCACGCTGGCATCGTCCCTGACATCATGGTTGTCCCCGTCGGGGTCTCCTTTGACGTGGCGCCTACCTTGGTTTCCATTGATCAAGGGGTAAGACGTATTGGATTTTGATATTTTACTTACTTACTTACTTAGTACTTACTTAGGCGATCCCTCGTTGTCCGAGTAGGATCGTCTTCCAAGATCAGTGTACTGACGGGTCCGTAGGTGACTGTGGAGCCCTATTCTTGATCTGCATCTTCTCCCGCAGTGAGGGCATTGGTTTCCTGGTGGAAGGCGGTTTTGGTTGGGGTTGGCTAGATGTGCCTCTTCAAATTCTACAGCACTGCTGGTCACAGCTGACCTCCAGCTGAAGCTTCCTAGTTCTCAGTGTCCATGCCAGAGTTTTTAAGGTTGGTTTTGAGCCCGTCTTTAATCTCTTTTCCTGTCCTCCAACATTCTGTTTTCCGTTCTTGAGTTTGGAGTAGAGCAGCTGCATCCGGACAACGTGGCCGGTCCAGCGGAGTTGATGACGGAGGATCATCGCTTCAATACTGGTGGTCTTTGCTTCTTCCAGCGCACTGAAGTTTGTCCGTTTATCTTCCCAAGAGATTTGCAGGATTTTGTGGAGGCAGCGCTGATGGAATCATTCCAGGAGTTGTATGTGACGTCTGTAGACAGTCCAGGTTTCGCAGGCGTAAAGCAGGGTTGGGAGGACAATAGCTCTATAAACAAGCACCTTGATATCCCTACGGATGTCCCAGTTCTGGCATTTTCCCTTCGTTTTCTTTTTCCATGATGAATTGGATGTTTGGGTGGATGCTCTTGAACTTAGAATCATAGAATCATAAAGTTGGAAGAGACCTCATGGGCCATCCAGTCCAACCCCCTGCCAAGAAGCAGGAAAATTGCATTCAAAGCACCTCTGACAGATGACCATCCAACCTCTGTTTAAAAGCTTCCAAAGAAGGAGCCTCCATCACACTCTGCGGCAGAGAGTTCCACTGCTGAACGACTCTCACAGTCAAGAAGTTCTTCCTAATGATCAGATGGAATCTCCTTTCTTGTCGATTGAAGCCATTGCTTCTATTCACCGAGGTCCCGGTAGCAGACACCATCGCACTCATCAACCAGAATTTCCCAGAAGACATCATAGCCCTGATTCACCATTGCCTCACCATAAGCTACTTCCAGTGGGACAACAAATTCTATGAACAGAAATATGGGGTAGCCGTGGGGAGCCCTCTCAGCTCAGTCATAGCACATTTCTACAGGGAACGCTTTGAAAAACAAGCCTTGGAAACAGCAACAAAAAAAGCCCACTATATGGTTCAGATACGTGGACGACACCTTCCAGCCATGAAAAACACAGGAAACGTGCTATAGAATCAATGCTATTTTAGACATTTGTAGAGATGGAAGATCTTGGGTGTTTCTTTTGTAAGAATGAGAGGGAAGAAACTATTGATTATGTCTTCAGGGTTCCTTTTCAGAACATAATATGAGTTTTGTTTTTGCCTTTCAGTCGATCCTTTTTCATCAAAGTCCACTAATAGGATTATCATATTGACTCGGGTCTCGTGCAGCATTTGAACCTCAGTTTGCAAAATCCTGAAACAAAAAAAAAAGTATTATTTTGCTGAATGCCATGTGTAAAAAGTGCCATCTTTGTCATTTGGGCATTGCAGTTGCTTCCTGCTTAGGATTCCTGCGTTATACAAACAAAAGTGTTATTGCATCAGTAATGGAAAGGAAATCTTAGGGTGCATCTCTGCTGCGGAATGAACCCACTTTAATTCCTTTGCTTCAATGAAATGGAGTCATGGTGAATGTAGCTTTGCAAGGCCTTAAGCCTTCTCTGCCAAAAGATGCAGATGCCTCACTAAACTACAAATCCCAGGATTGCACAGTATTGAGTCAATGCAATTAGATGAGGTTGGGCCTTGTTGGGCGAAACGAAGATGGCATCAGGTATGCAGACATCCAAGAACAAGATAGCTGGCTTTAGCCTATAAAGCCCTAAATGGTTCTGGCCCAGGCTACTTGTCCGAACATATCTTCCCCTATGAACCAGCTCAGAGACTAAGATCATCTGGGGAGGTCCTGCTCTCGGTCCTGCCTGGCGGGGACCAGAGACAGGGCCTTCTCATTGGTGGCCCCTCACTTGTGGAACTCCCTCTCTAGTGACATCAGATCAGCCCCCTCCCTATTAGCTTTCAGGAAGAGAGTCAAAACCTGAAAATTAGGACAATGCAGTATGCCGAATATAGAATTATGTGCAATTTGACCTTGGAATGGCTTTAGACCTTGAACTCTGGAGGGCATGTTTTTAACTTTGAATGTATTTTAACCTTTTTAAATATGTGGTAATTTTAAACTATTTTAAGGTGAATTTGTTGTTTTGAGGCACTATGTATGCGCCACTGTAAGCCATCTTGAGTCCCCCTGCTGGGATACAGAAAGGCGGGGTATAAATTTGACAAATATAAATAAATAAATAAATAAATAAATAAGCCACATATGTAGGAGAAACGTCAGGAGAGAATGCTGCTGGAATATAGCTAGACAGCCCAAAAAACTCACAGCAACCCAGTGAAGCCAAAGTTGTGCTCCATGAAAGACGGAGATGCTGTCCTCCAACCAACACCTTTAATGCCTGTTTTGTTTTGTTGTGTTGTGTTGTGTTGTGTTGTGTTGTGTTGTGTTGTGCTGTGCTGTGCTGTGCTGTGTTGTGTTGTGTTGTCAGGGTCCTGCAAGGGCCATTGGTCTCTGGACGACCCTCTGGACTGTCTGTCGAGCGCTTTGTCGGCGCCTGGGCTGCGTCCGCATTGATTTCGCCCAGCCACTCTCTTTGCAGGTATGGGCCAGGGATCAATACAACTGGGATGAAAACAGAGAAATGGGTCCTTTAGCTACCTGAGCCTAGCCAAGCACTTGGATCGAAGTCTCCCTTTAATGATTGTGCAACTACAAGATAAAAAATTTAAAAGATTAAAATTGGGTTATTATTACTATTATTATTGCTAGCATTAATATTGCTACTATTTCTGTTATTGCTATTACTACTAGTAGTAATAATATTGCTACTATTACTGTGTTATTATTACTATTACTAATAATAATAATAATGCTACTATTGTTATTATTGCTATTATTACTACTGCTATTATTAATAATATTGCTACTAATATTGTTATTATTACTACGGTTATAATATTGCTACTATGATTATTGTTAGATCCAAGGTCCAAATATGGCTGGAACCAACTAGGACACTAAGATCATCTGGGGAGGCCCTGCTCTCGGTCCCGCCTGCATCACAGTCACGCTTGGCGGGGATGAGAGACAGGGCCTTCTCAGTGGTGGCCCCTCGGCTGTGGAACACCCTGCCTGCAGATATCCGATTGGCCCCCTCCCTGCTGGCGTTTCGGAGGAAAGTGAAGACCTGGCTGTTCGAACAAGCATTTGATTAAACAGTGCAATTGAATATAGGAATACAGAATAATGGATGATGAGACTGGATTCTGATTTTACTGTTGAGGCGCTAATGATTGTTATACTGATGTTAATGATTTATGTGATAATTGCTTTTAATTGCCCTATACTTGTTTTGTGATATTTTGTACTGATGTTGTTCACCTATTTGAGTCGCCTGAGGACTGAGAAAAGCGGTATAGAAATAAAGTAAATAAATAATAATAAATAAATAAATTCTAAGAGGCAGGCAGGGTTTGCATTTCCATTCGGTCATAGAAACCAATTGGGTGAGTCACACTCTCTCAGCCTCAGAGGAAGCCAACACATCTTCCCATAATCCTTGATTATCCCCGAATGTGAGTGTGGTTTCTTGGAAGGTGCGTCTTCTTCAATCCCATTATCTTTTCATGCTAGGAGTATGTTTCCAACTACTTCTCTGGACGGAGCTGCCAAGAAAGGAGTTTGGAGGAACTTCTCTTACCAGAAATCCTGGGCAAAAGGTAACTTCTCCCGAGAGTTTGTGGCCACTCCTTTTTGCAAGAATAGGCATCCTTTCTTGCAAAATAATATATACTTCGTTGTATTTGTTTACCATCTTGTTTGTTAGCGCCAGCATTCTGGATGGTAAGAAACCGCAGCATCGACCAACCAGCTTCCAGAGTTTCAGAGCAATGGAGACCAAGCAAGACCTCTTGATCGACAACTTGAGCCGGCACTCATTAATCGGTAGGTATTATTATTAGTGATATTATTATGGCATGAGCTGGAGTTATGTTGAAAGGGAGGTGGCCAGAGTCAGAATGAAGGTGGCCAGTCAGAATGATTTAACATGAATCAAAGGGTATATCCACACTGTAGAACGAATGCAGTTTGGCACCACTCTTGCTGCCATGTCTCAGTGCTATTCAGTCTTGGGATTTGTAGTATTCCAAGGTCTTTACCTAGGAGAGTGTATGCACTTTGGCACTCTTGCTGCCATGTCTCAGTGCTATTCAATCTTGGGATTTGTAGTATTCCAAGGTCTTTACCTGGGAGAGTGTCTATGCACTTTGGCACCCCTTTTGCTGCCATGTCTCAGTGCTATTCCATCTTGGGAGTTGTATATCCAAGCTCTTTACCTGGGAGAGTGTCTATAGAACGAATGCACTTTGGCATCCCTTTAGTGCTACTCAATCTTGGGATTGTAGTATTCCCAGGTCTTTAACTGGGAGAGTGTCTACACTAGAATGAATGCACTTTGGCATTACTATGGCTGCCATGTCTCAGTGCTACTCAATCCTGGGAGCTGTAGTTTTCCAAGGACTTTACCAGGGAGAATGTTACACTATAGAACAAAGGCAGTTTGCAGCACTTTCTCTGCCACGTCTCAGTGCTATTCAATCTTGGGAGTTGTACTTTTCCAAGGTCCCTAACTAGGAGAGTGTCTATGCACTTTGGCACCCCTTTTGCTGCCATGTCTCAGTGCTATTCCATCTTGGGAGTTGTAGTTTTACAAGCTGGGAGAGTGTCTTCACTATAGAACGAATGCACTTTGGCACCACTCTAGTGTGACTCAATCTTGGGATTTGCAGTTTTCCAAGGCCTTTTAACAGGGAGAATGTCTACACTGTAGAACGAATGCACTTTGACTTAGCTGCTGTGCTTCAGTGATAGTCAGTCTTGGGAGTTGTAGTTTTCCAAGGTCTCTAATGGGGAGAGTGTGTATGTATTTTGGCACCACTTTAGCTGCCATATCTCAATGTGATTCAGTCTCAAGAGTTGTAGTTTTCTAAGGTCTTTACCTGGGAGAGTGTCTATGCACTTTGGCACCCCTTTTGCTGCCATGTCTCAGTGCTATTCCTTCTTGGGAGATGTAATTTTCCAAGCTGGGAGAGTGTCTACACTATAGAACGAATGCACTTTGGCACCACTTTAGTGCGACTCAGTCTTGGGAGTTGCAGTTTTCCAAGGCCTTTTAACAGGGAGAATGTCTACACTGTAGAACGAATGCACTTGGACTTAGCTGCTGTGTTTCAGTGATAGTATTGGGAGTTGTAGTTTTTCAAGGTCTCTTGCTTCTCTGGCCAAAAAAGTGGGCTCGCTCGCCAAACTACAACTCCCAGGATGCCACGGCAGTTCAAGCGGTGCCAAACTACATTAATTCGACAGTGTAGAATGCAACTAGGTGGTCACTCACATGGCGATGTACTACAAATCCCCCGTGAGATGGCAAAACAGCATGGCTCTACAGTTTGCAAGGAAGATGGCTCGAAGCCCTTTGCGGCCAATACATTCCTCATGTTGCTTCTTCCAAATCCAGCCACCAGACATCCAATGTGCCTTCCAGGTAGCACAAAAGGCATTGCTTGTGCATCAAGGGTGTGTGTGTGTGTGGTTTTCCCACCCATTTATCGCTGTTCCCCGAAGCATAACTTTCCAATTATCCGCTATTTTAGCATCATACCTGAACGCTTCTGTCTCTATGCTAATGCCTCGGGCTGCGTGACTTTCTCAGAACGGCTTGAGCACAATAGGCTCTTCCCTCCCTTCTCTTTGCACTCTCCCTTTATTTTTCAATATTATACGTCAGGGAGCATCTATGCATATATATGACCCTATAGATAATGTTGGGCTGGCGTGGGTGGCAAGAAGCGGTCCACACTGCACAGTTGCACCACTTTTATTCCTCTTTTTAAGTATGGAATTCTTCCTAATGCATGGACTGGAAATTGATAAGAGAAACAAAATTAACAATATTGCTACTATTGTTGTTGTTATTAATTGTTCTTGTTGTTTTTAAGTACACCTCTTCTCCCAAAGTGGCTCACAGCCTTAAAAACTATACAATTCCAAATCCTAAACATGAAAACACGGCCAAATGCTATAACTGTTAAAACAATTCAGCAAAAACTTCATTCCCATCATTTATTAATATATATGTATTTAATGGGCTTGTTTTATTTGAGAAGTGGGTAACTAATACAGATTATATTGTGTTGCTGTTAGTTTTCCGGGCTGTATGGCCATGTTCCAGAAGCATTCTCTCCTGACATTTTGCCCACATCTAAAACAGTAAACTTTAGGGTGCGAGTCGAGGCCAGTCCCCTTTTGATACCACTGGAAAGAGCAAGAAGCCATTGCCGTTTTGGCAGGTGACCTTTGAGCAAACTGAAGCCGTGCGTTATGTGTGTTGTCCTTTCCGAAAATGTGAGGCACAGCCTGAAGGGCTCCGTCATGGATCCTTTCAAAGCTTGTCTTTATCTGCCTGTTTTCAGTTCTGCCCTTTGCACCCAAAATTGGGGGCAACTCAGGTGGTGGCAGGACCAAGTGCACGTATCTGCTGTGGGAATTCATGTACTTCAACGATCCTTGAGCTGCTATGGCTCAATGCTGGAGAGTCACTCCAAACCAAGCCTGTAGCCAAGTGACGGGTTAGGGGTTCAAAAAAACTTGGCATTATACTAAATGTCTGGACACTTGGAGTGCCTCTGGTGTTGCTGTGAGATGGTCCTCCATTGTGCATGTGGCAGGGCTCAGGCTGCAATGTAGTTGATGGTCTGGGATTTGCTCTTCTCCGCACTCACATGTTGTGGACACCACTTTGTGGCCCCATTTCTTAAGGTTGGCTCTGCATCTCATGGTGCCAGAACACAATCTGTTCAGCACCTTCCAAGTTGCCCAGTCTTCTGTGTGCCCAGGAGGGAGTCTCTCATTTGGTATCAGCCATGCCTGGAGGTTCCGTGTTGTTGCCTGCCACTTTTGGACTCTCATTTGCTGAGTTGTTCCTTCAAGTATCTCTGCAGATCTTAGGAAGCTGTTCCTTGATTTAAGGCGTTGGTGTGCTGGCTGATATCTGAACAGAGGATGGGCCAGAGATGTCACTGCCTTGGTCATTTTCTTGTTGGCTGCTACTTCCTGGGGGATGTGAGGTGGTGCAATACCAACTAAACAGTATAATTTCTCCAGTGGTGTTGGGCGTAGACATCCTTTTGCCGTGTCAGGAGTGACTTGAGAAACTGCAAGTCACTTCTGGTGTGAGAGAATTGACCGTCTGCAAGGACGTTGTCCAGGGGATGCCCGGATGATCTTGATGTTTTTATCATCTTTGTGGGAGGCTTCTCTCATGTCCCCGCATGAGGAGCTGGAGTTGATAGAGGGAGCTCATCCACCTCTCCCCGGATTCGAACCTGCAACCTGTCGGTCTTCAGTCCTGCCGGCACAAGGGTTTAACCCACTGTGCCACAGTAGACATCCTGTGATAATGCGATGTCGCAACTCAGGATAGATTCACCTTGCCCAAGACACCACCACACACCAAGGTTGTAGATTTTGTAGTTTATTGAGAAAAAGCCAAAATCAAAACAGGGAAATAAAGGAGTAAAGTTCATTAAGCAAAACAGAGTCTTAAATGCAAAGGCAAGGTATCCAAGTTCCAAAGGCAAATAACATGAAACATAGTCCTTAAGCATTGGTTAAACAAGCATCCATGGCAGCAAAACAAGGTCTCTAAGAAATCAGGATCAAAATCAAAGTCCCAAAGAGCTTTCCGTTAAAGCCAAGGTAATTCCACAGAGGTTAACAGGGTAGAAGCCACATTGGACTGACAGCGAATGCCCTTCACCCAAAGCATTAAATAAGTTTTCCCAACATGAAAGCATTACGTTGACCTCTAGCTTCACGCTTGTTGGCAAGGCTTCTTCGAACTCTTAATTGCAACCTGTCTTCTCTAATCAAATCTCCACTACTATGTTCAAGCCTACTATCTTCAAGGCTGGTTACCTCATTATCTTTGCGTAGCTGGGCTTCGTCACCCTGGGAACCAGAAGGCCCAGCACTCTCAGAAGGAGTCTCCACCTGGAGCTCTGAAGTTTCACTATCTTTATCAGAAAACACATTCCTTTCTCTAGGGAATAGAAATGCTGTCTCTTCCTCAGAATCCACGCTGTCTGCCTCATTTGACTCACTGACTGGAACATGTTCAAAAATGCCATCATCCTCCTCGTCCTGAGCAGGTTCAGAAAGCTCAGGCTCAGACTGAGCCACAACACACAACATGTCTCATTAAGAGCCACAACCACTGTTTTAATGTGGTATGTACTTACTTATTTAGGCGATCCCTCATTGTCCGAATAGGATTGTCTTTCAAGATCAGTGTACTGGCGGTGGGTACATAGGAGACTGTGGAGCATTATTCTTGATGTGCATCTTCTCCCGCAACGAGGGCATTGGTTTCCAGGTGGAAGGCAGTCCCGGTCGGGATTGGCTTGATGCGCCTTCCTCTTGGCACGTTTCTCTCTTTCGCCCTCCATTCGTGCCTCTTCAAATTCTGCAGCACTGCTGGTCACAGCTGACCTCCAGCTGGAGCACTCAAGGGCCAAGGCTTCCCAGTTCTCAGTGTCTATGCCAGAGCTTTTAAGGTTGGCTTTGAGCCCATCTTTAAATCTCTTTTCCTACCCACCAACATTCCGTTTTACGTTCTTGAGTTCGGAGTAGAGCAACTGCTTTGGAAGACGGTGGTCAGGCATCCGTACAATGTGGCCGGTCCAGCGGAGTTGATGGCGGAAGACCATCACTTCAATGCTGGTGGTCTTTGCTTCTTACAGCACGCTGACATTTCTCTGCTTGTCTTCCCAAGAGATTTGCAGGATTTTTGGAGGCAGTGCTGATGGAATGTATTCCGCACTGGGCATGCATACTCAGCAGCAAACCAGCAAAGTTCAAGGGCAGATGTTTCACTGTATCTGGTTGTGACCCCCAGGTTGTGCCAGTCAGCTTTCTCACAATATTGTTTCTAGCGCCCACTCTTTGCTTAATATTCATTCAGTGCTTTTCATGAGTCAAAGCGTAGTCCAGAGTGACTCCCAGGTATTTTGGTGTTCTGCAATGCTCCAGTAGGATTCCTTCCCAGGTCACCCTTAGAGCTCAAGATGCTTGTCTGTTCTGCACACGTCTGTGTTTTTGATGGATTAGGAATAAGCTGGTTTTCCCTGTAATTGGCAGTAAGAGCACCTCAAGCTTCGGAGAGCTTCTGTTCAACCATTTCAAAGCTCCCTGCTTGGGTGGTGATGGTACAATCGTCAGCATAGATGAAGCTTTGACAAATTGCTCAGCCTGCAATAATTCCACAATTTGGGAATTTTTCTTCTATGGGAATCCTACTTGCATGCAATTAATGCTGCCTTTTCTCATCTTCTTCTCTTTAGCCGGTCTCTCTTGTTCTGCCATTATGGCGGTGGAGGTCATGGCCGCCCTTCTGTTCCACAAACACCAAGAGGTAAATGAGTTTGATTTTGTTATGAGTGGATTTGAGATTGTCTCTAGGATTTTCCAAAGTGAAGTTTGATTCTGTTGGCAGTTGTTCATTTCAGTTTGATTCATTATCATTGATTATCCTTATTACATGTAAGCTTGGTAATGTTGCAGGTGATTATATGGGTTATATGTGTATAGATAATAAATAAGTGAAAATGTGTATCTGGTGGAGGTGTCCACTTATACAAACAGCCTCTTGCCTTCACAAACAGCTTTAATCCACAGTTTTGGGGAGCCACCCAAAGCCCTCCCTCCAAAAACATGGCAGGTTACAGTGAGCGCCATGAACATATCTCCTAACCCTTGTCACTGTCCTCCACAAACACCATCCTGCCCCATCAACCAAGTGAATTCTTTCATTCGGGGACAATTTCATCCTAGATGTTCTGTTTTTCCTCCAGAATGGACACCCCAGGGTTCCTTTCTCTCTCCAAATTTTCATGACCCTGCCCACTGCCTCTCACGTAACCCTTTCCTACCCATCCCTATAGCACACAGCAAACAGGAATGGATCAACAACAACTGAACATACTGCAGGGGTTTGTGGGAATTAATCTTGATTTTGTGAGTTGTAGTTCATCTGCATCCAGCGATACTGTGAGCCCCACTGATAATGGACCGGGATCACACTTGGCATACAGAGCCCACAAACAGAGATCCTCCTTGATTTGAAGGAGCTGTAGTTCACCTACATCCAGAGAGCACTGTGAACCCAAAAACCTATGGATCTGGACCAAACCTGCCACACATTTATTTATTTATTTATTTATTTATTTATTTCTGCTACTTATACCCCGCCCTTCTCACCCCCGAGGGGGGACTCAGGGCGGCTTACAAAGAAGGCACAATTCGATGCCCTTACACAAATACATACTTGATATGCAGAAATTTGATAACTGGAGGGGACGGTTTGGAAGGAACTGACCTGCACAAAAGAGACATGCACAAGAAGTGGATAAAAGGAGAAATCACCAAAGAAGAATTCAAATAAATAGCCAATTCCTGTAGGGAAAAGGTTCACAAGGCTAAAGCACAAAATGAGCACAGGCTTGCCAGGGACATTAAAAACAATAAAGAGGGCTTATTTGCTTACGTCAGTAGAAAAAGGTAGAACAAGGAAGCAATAGGGCTTCGAGGAGAAGATGGGGCAATGCTGACAGGGGACAGGGAAAAGGCAGAACTTCTTAATGCTTTCTTTGCCTCAGTTTTCTCACAAAAAGAAAGTCATCTTCAACCTCAGCAAGATGGAGTGGATGAGGGATTAGAGGACATCCAACTCCAAATTGGGAACAAGTCATCCAGGAATACCTGGTCACTCTAAACGAGTTCAAGTCCCCAGGGCCAGATCAACTACACCCAACAGTATTGAAGGAACTAGCAGAAGTCAGGCAATCATCTTTGAGAGTTCTTGGAGAACAGGAGAAGTTCCAGCAGATCGAAGAAAGGCCAATGTGGTCCCAATCTTCAAGAAGGAAAAAAAGGATGACCCAAACAATTACCGTCCAGTCAACCTCACGTCAATACCAGGCAAGATTCTGGAAAAGATTGTTAAGGAAGTGGTCTGCAAACACTTAGAAACAAATGTGGTCATCATTAATAGCCAACACGGATTGATCAAAAACATGTCATGCCAGACTAATCTGATCTCTTTTTTTGATAGAGTTACAAGCTGGGTAGATGCGGGGAATGCTGGGGATGTAGTGTATCTGGACTTCAGTAAGGCCTTCTACAACCAGAGAAATGGTGACCTCCACCGATGATGGACCTGAACCAAACTTGGCACACAGAACCCCCATGACTAACTCATCCTACTGGAGGGGTTAGAGGAAACTGACTCCCTATAGTGGGAGCTGTAGTTTACTCTACAACCAGAGAGAACACTGAACTCCATTGATGACACATCTAGAGCAGTGGTTTTCAACCTGTGTCTCCCCAGGTGTTTCGGCCTACAAGTCCCAGAAATCCCAACCACTTTACCAGCTGTTAGGATTTCTGGGAGTTGAAGGTCAAAGCATCTGGGGACCCACAGGTTGAGAGCCACTGATCTACAGCAAACTTGTCCAATATAGGGGCCAACCTAGCATGATGTGAGTTGTAGTTCACCCACAACCTTATGCATTTTGTACAATTTACAAATTGACTTTTTCAAATAACCTGGACAATGCCAGGTACCTGAGCTAGTAAATAATAGAAGGATGTTGATGTTTCATGATGCCTTCCCTATGGCTTCCAGGGCGTCTTGCTCTCTCGACTGATGCGTGACTTTGCCTGCCTGACGGAGGAGATCCTGCTGCGCCAAGGGGACCTGGGCTTCTCTGGCCAGGTGCGCCACGTGGTGTGCCATGCCCTGCACCTACTGCGCCCCTGCACCACCTTCTACCTCCTCTCCGGCCGTGACGCCCTGGTAGCCCCCAAGAAGACCCCAGCTGCCCAGAAGGAGCTCAGCCGCCACAGCACTGCCCTCCTGTCCCTCTTTGCCCAGGAAGCAGCCGCAGGTGAGTCCTGAGGGGGACCCAAAGGATTCAGTCCATCCCCCTTCTGCCAGGCAGGAAGTCACCATCCAAGCCCTCCTGGCAGATGGACCTCCAATCATAGAATCACTCTAAAGTCGAAAGGGGCCCCCAAAGGCCATCCAGTCCAACCCCCTTTTGCCAGGCAGGAAGACACTATCAAAGCACTTCCAGCAGATTGCCATTCAGCCTCTCAATCCAGGAATCCTACAGTCGGAAGGGGTCCCCAAAGGTCACCCAGTCCATCCCCCTTCTGCCAGGCAGGCACTGTTCAAGCCCTCCCAGCAGATGGACATTCAGCCTCTGTTTAACAGCAACAGCAGCAATAATAGCGACAATACCACAGAACCCTAGAGTCTGAAGGGACTCCCAAAGGCCATCTAGTCCATCCCTGTTCTGCCAGGCAGGAAAGCACCATCCAAATACTTCAAGCAGATGGCCATCCAGCCTCTACCTAATAATAATAATAATAATAATAATAATAATAATAATAATAGAAGAACTGTAGAACCCTGGAGTCTGAAGGGGCCCCCAAAGCCCATACAGACCATATACCTTCTGCCAAGCAGAAAAATACTATTAAAGCCCTCCCAACTGATGGACATCCAGCCTCTGCTTAATAAAATAATAATACTAGAATTATAGAATCCTATAAAGCTTTGGGGAGCTTCAACCATTTCAAAGTGCCTTCGTGGGAGGGAGGGTGGGTTAAAATAAATTATTATTATTATTATTATTATTATTATTGAAAAACTAGAGCAAAATGTCCTGCAGGGTGTCCCTTTTTGCAGTTCAATAAACCTTTTCCATATTTTCATAATAGAACCACTTAGGAAATGACATTGATAACCCAGGAATGAAACTCGTATTACATGGTGTAATCCTTACAGGGGACATACTGTGTTGGGTATGGGTAGGTGGGATGGGCTATATCGCTGTCTGTCCTGTTAGTATTGTACTGCATATTGCAGTTGCGTAAACGTCTGGTCTGTTTGTGGCCCTTTTGCAGCCTGTGCGGTGAACGCTCTGCTGTTGGAGCTGCTGCCTTTCCTTGGGAGCCCAGAGCAGCTCCGGGACGCGGTCCTGGTCCAGGAGGAGCTACAGGCAAAAGCACTCTCCCTGGTCCAGCTGCTGCAGGGGGGGCTCCTCCTCTGCCAGGTAACAGAGACCACCTGCAACGTTCTTGGAGCCAAAGGGAACCCCAAAGGCCATCTAGTCCAACCCCCTTCAGCCAAGCAGGAAAGGCACCATCCAGGCCCTCCTGATGGGACGGCCATCCAGCCTCTGATTAATAATAATGATAAAATTGTAGAATCCTAGAGTGGGAAGAGACCCACTCTAGGATTCTACAGAGTGGGAAGGCCATCCAGTCCATTCCCCTTCTGCCAGGGAAGAAATTCACCATCTAAGCCAGGCATGGGCAAACTTTGGCCCTCCAGGTGCTTTGGACTTCAACTCCCACATAGAATCATAGAATCATAGAATCAAAGAGTTGGAAGAGACCTCATGGGCCATCCAGTCCAACCCCCTGCCAAGAAGCAGGAATATTGCATTCAAATCACCCCTGACAGATGGCCATCCAGCCTCTGTTTAAAAGCTTCCAAAGAAGGAGCCTCCACCACACTCCGGGGCAGAGAGTTCCACTGCTGAACGGCTCTCACAGTCAGGAAGTTCTTCCTAATGTTCAGATGGAATCTCCTCTCTTGTAGTTTGAAGCCATTGTTCCGCAACCTAGTCTCCAAGGAAGCAGAAAACAAGCTTGCTCCCTCCTCCCTGTGGCTTCCTCTCACATATTTATACATGGCTATCATATCTCCTCTCAGCCTTCTCTTCTTCAGGCTAAACATGCCCAGTTCCCTAAGCCGCACCTCATAGGGCGTGTTCTCCACAATTCCTAACAGCTGGTTAGGGGGAGAGAGATATTAGATCAATGGCCCTCCGGTCCAAGTCCAGCACCATTCGATCCCTCATGACAGAGGCCCATCCAGCCTTTGCTTAAAAACCTCTATAGAAGGAAGGACTCCACTGGATTCCTAGGTAGTCTGTATTCTACTATAGAGTTGGAAGGGCATCCAGTCCATTCATCTGCGAGGAAGGAAGTAAGTGGTATAAATGACAAATCCCTTTCCTTAGTTTGGTGACTGTTTTCTCTGCTTTCTCCCAGCCCTGCCAGTCTCTGGATTCCTATTGCCAAGTTGCAATAGATAAGCTGACTCAATCTGGGTTGATAATCGCGGAGGAGGTAAGTCCTTCCTTTGGAAATCAGAATATTATCCTATTTGAACTTAAGGGGAACTTATATACAGTGTAATTTCTCCAGCAGTGTAGGGCATAGGCATTCTATGACAATGTGGAATGTCTCATTAAGAGCCATGTCCACTGTTTTAACGTGGTGAGATGTATGTATACTCAGCAGCAGAGTAGCCAAGCATAAGGGCAGATGTCTTCACTGTGTCTGGTTGTGATCCCCAGGTTGTGCCAGTCAGCTTTCATACAGTATTGTTTCTAGCACCCACTTTTTGCTTGATAATCAAACAGTGCTTCTTGTAAGTCAGAGCACATTCCAGAATGACTCCCAGGTATTTGGGTGTGCTGCAATGCTCCAGTGGGATTCCTTCCCAGGTCATCCTCAGGGCTCGAGATGCTTGTATGTTCTTAAGGTAAAAAGTGCACACCTGTGTTTTAGATGGATTAGCAATCAGCTGGTTTCCCCTGTAATAGGCAGCAAGAGCTCCTAAAGCTTCGGAGTGCTTCTGCTCAACCATTTCAAAGCTCCCTGCTTGGGCGGTGATGGCACGATTGTCTGCATAGATGAAACTCTCTGTCCCTTCTGGCAATGGCTGGTCATTTATGTAAATGTTAAACATTGATGTTAGACCACACTTGAAATATTGTGTCCAATTCTGGGCACCACAATTCAAGAGAGATATTGACAAGCTGGAATGTGTCCTGAAGAGGGCGACTAAAATGTTCAAGCCAATGGGATTTTGGCTTGCATCAATAGGAGTCTAGTCTCTAGATCAAGGGAAGTCATGCTACCCCTCTATTCTGCCTTGGTTAGACCACACCTGGAATACTGTGTCCAATTCTGGGGACCACAATTGAAGGGAGATGTTGACAAGTTGGAATGTGTCCAGAGGAGGGCAACTAAAATGATCAAGGGTCTGGAGAACAAGACCTATGAGGAGCAGCTTAAAGAGCTGGGCATGTTTAGCCTGAAGAAGAGAAGGCTGAGAGGAGACATGATAGCCATGTATAAATATGTGAGAGGAAGCCACAGGGAGGAGGGAGCAAGCTTATTTTCTACTTCCTTGGAGACTAGAACACGAAACAATGGCTTCAAACTACAAGAGAGGAGATTCCATCTGAACACGAGGAAGAACTTCCTGACTGTGAGAGCTGTTCAGCAGTGGAAGTCTCTGCCCCGGAGTGTGGTGGAGGCTCCTTTTTTGGAAGCTTTTAAACAGAGGCTGGATGGCCATCTGTCAGGGGTGATTTGAATGCAATATTCCTGCTTCTTGGCAGAATGGGGTTGGACTGGATGGCCCATGAGGTCTCTTCCAACTCTTTGATTCTATGATGGAATGAGCACACTCCCCTGAGGCAGGCTGTTTGTCTGTCTTTGCCATCTGCTTCTCTGGCCCTGGAATGACTTGCAGCATTGTGATTATGATAATAATAATAATGTCATGTAATAGTGATAATTATATGTAACATTAATAACAATAATTTTAAACCATTTAAATATGGTGAAACAAACTCTAAAGAAGTCTATACCGGCTTGGTTGTTGCCCAGGATAATAAGGACCGCGGCGATTGCTTCTCCTGGACACCCGTTGACAAGTGGGCTATAGGAACCAGGACCCACTGCTGAGCAACCAGGGCATGGGCCTGTAGGGCAATTGGAAGCAAAACAACTACAGAAGCGGCAGAAATTTTCAATGCTACAGAACCAAATTGTCATTAACTGCTATTATAGATCAGAACCACAAAGACATGGATACCAAAAACGGATATACCAGCTATGGAAACTTGAATATCCAGATTCAACTGTAACTGAACAGAGGCTTGCTGACCAGAGGAGATACATCACCAGGAAAAAGGTGCTCAATAAATTTGAACTTGAAGAAATAAGAAGCAACTGAAACAGAAGAACAAACAAATGTAGAGACAGCTGCAGAAGATCTAATGACTTCTGAGCCCACTGAACATATAGAGCCAGAAGAAAACGCAGGATTTTTTCAAGACAATAAGCTTGAAGAGCCTGTGGCCATTGCGTATACTACACCTGGCACATTGACCACGAAGCTGCATTGAAGGAAGAAAGACAAAGACTGCAACATTGAAAACAATATCAAGAAAACATATGGCACCTCTAATTTTTTTTTGTCGTGTCAGGAGCGACCTGAGAAACTGCAAGTCGCTTCTGGTGTGAGAGAATTGGCCGTCTGCAAGGACGTTGCCCAGGGGATGCCCGGATGATTTGATGTTTTATCATCCTTGCGGGAGGCTTCTCTCGCGTCCCCGCATGAGGAGCTGGAGCTGATAGAGGGAGCTCATCTGCCTCTCCCTGGATTCGAACCTGTGACCTGTCGGTCTTCAGTCCTGCCAGCACAGGGGTTTAACCCACTGCGCCACCGGGGGCTCCGGCACCTCTAATGAATGATGTGAATGCTGCACTTGCAACTGTTGAGATAACAACAATGGAAGAAACCAACCAGCTTGCATACAGCACAGCAGTGATTGCAACACAAGGCTATGGGAATCCTGGAAGTTGTAGATTCACAAGGCAGGCAAGGCTCGAGACCTTGCAAAACTACAACTCCTAGGTCTCCAGCACCTTGAGAGTTAAAAATGCATTAATTCTGGAGAGTGGCCATGGCAAGAGAGCCTTGGGAATAAAATTGTTTCCTTTTTTCTGCTGCGTCCAGATGCCCAGTGACCTCTTGCGGTGCGATGTGGCCCGGAAGCGGAAGCTGCTCTGGAAGCCAGCGGAGGACTTTGGGGACAGCGACAGCGACTTTGAGGAGGAGCCTAGGAAGCATTACTTCAAGGTAGCCTCAACGTTATCACATCTTGGGTTGCTGTGAGTTTTCCAGGCCGTATGGCCATGGTCCAGTAGCATTCCCTTCAGACATTTCACCTGCATCTGTGGCTAATGGCACTTGCTTCACTGCCAACAGAACCTCTGAAGAGGCCATTAGCCATAAATGCAGGTGAAACGTCAGGGGAGAATGCTATTGGAACATGGCCATGCAGCTCGAAAAACTCACAGAAACCCGGCGATTCTGGCCATGAAAGCCTTTGACAACATGTTATAACAGCTTGCTCCCTTTTATACCATCCGGATGACCCCTGGGATTTCTAGTTCTGCTTAAAGGACTCCAGCCCAAAACTCTAGCAGACTGTTCTAAATTCAGTATCCATGGTTTTACATATTTGCATTTTACAAAATTATGTCCTTTCTTGGAATATCCTCGGTCTTCCAGGCAACTCTATGTTATGCTTCCTCTGGAGGTTGACCATATCATTGTATCGGAGGACCTAAGAATTTCTAGAGAGGTGTCCAAACAGTTTCTAGGTTCTCCAGGCCAACTGTATATTATGTTTCTGACCATAGGGGCTAGGTGGGTGCATCTACCCCAGGTATGGGCAAACCCAGGCCCGGGGCCTGAATGTGGCCCCTTGGGCTCTTTTCTCAGGCCTTCCTCTCTCTCACCATCCTATCCTTCCTTTTCTCTTTCCTTCCTCTTTCTCTCCATCCTTCATTCCCTTCCACTGTTTTGTCCTTCCTTCCTTCCTTCCTTCCCTCTCCTCTTTCTCCTTCCCTTTTGTCTTTCCTTCCCTCTTTCCTCCCTCCTTCCCTTTCTCCCTCCCTCCATTCCCTTGCACCCCTTCATCGTTCCTTCCTCCTTCCTTTTATCCTTCCCTTTCACCCTTTCGTCCTGCCTTCCCTTTTGTCTTCCCTTCCTCACCTCCCTCTTTCTCCTTCCATTCTTCCCTTTCATCCTTGCCTCTTTTCTCCTTCTTTTTCTTCACATCCTTCTCGTCCTCCCTTCTATCCTTCTTTCTCTTTTCCCTCCTTCCTTTCCACCCTTTCATCCTTCCTTTCCACCCTTTCATCCTTCCTTCTTTCCCTTTTGTCTTTCGTTCCCTCCCTCTTTTATTCCTCCTTCCCCCTCTTTCTTTCTCCTTCCATCTTTCCCTTCCTCCCTTTCGTCCTTCCTTCCCTTTTCTTCCTCCTTCCCTTCCCTCCCTCCCTCCCTCCCTTCCTTCCCTCCCTCCCTCCCTCCCTCCTTCCTTTCCCTTCCCTTCCCTCCCACCCTTTTGTCCTTCCCTCCCTTTTGTCTTTCCTTCCTCCTTCCCTCTTTCTCCTTCCTTCTTTCCTTCCTTCCCTCTTTCCTCCCTCTCTCCCCATCCTTCTCTTTCTCCCTCCCTCCCATCCTTCCTTCTCTTTTTCCTTCCTCCTTGCCTTCCCTTCCCTTCCACCCTTTCATCCTTCCTTCTCTCCCTTTCTTCCTTCTTCCCTCTCTCTCCTTCATTCCTCCCTTCCCTCTTTTCTCCCTCCTTCCCCCTCTCCCTTTCTTCTTCCATCCTTCCCTTTCTCTCTTTCGTCCTTGCTCCCTTCTCTCCTCCCTTCCTCCCTCTTTTCTTTCCTTCCTTTCATCACTGGGCAGCCAGTTCTCTTAGCAGGGAGTGCTAGCATGCAACCCCCAAATTAGAAAGTTTGTCCATGCCTGGTCTACATTGTAACAACAACAACAACAACAACAACAACAACAATTAAATAAACTTTATTTATACCCTGCCACCATCTCCCCAATGGGGACTCAGAACGGTTTACATGGGGCAGTTTTGCACCAGGGCTCAAGGCTATGGGATCCTGGGCTGTGCGGTTTGGAGGGGTGCCTACCCTCGTTGGCCAAAAAGGCTTTTGTAGAACTACAACAAAAGTGGTGCCGAAGTGCATCAATTCTCTGTGTAGACGCCCCCCCCCCCCTCCTTTGGCTTGCTTCCCGTGGGAAGGGAGCCCTGACACTCTCCTTGCTCTTTCAAAAGGGAACATCCAATTGCTGTATCAATTCCGGCTCCTTTTGTTTCCCCGGCCTCCAGTGACACATCCCTGGTGGTGGTGGGTTCATTCAAATGCCAGCCGCAGGCAGGCGGGGGAAGCAGCCATGCAAGCGGCTCTTCCATTCTTCAGTGCTCACATTTTTGGAGAAAGAGTGCCATCTCATGGATGCAAGGAAGTTGTCTTCCTCCAATGCAACATGTGTAAAAAGTTTCCCTGGCTTGCTTGTCTGCCTTCCTTCTTTTCCTTTCCTTTTTCTTCCACTCCTTATTTTTCTTCCTTCCCTCGCTTCCATTGCCTTTCTGACCTTTCCTTTTCCTTCCATTCCTTTCCTTCCCTCCCATCTGTTCCCTTTCTTTTCATCCCCCTTTCCATTCCCTCCCTTCTGTACTGTGATAGCACACCCAAACCTTTGGGGAAACTATATTATCTGGCTTTACTCGGGGGCTATCCGATACCTTCCGTTAAGATTAAGACCCTTAGCAGACAGAGGCACTTTGAGGCAAGGTGAAAAGATAACCAAATGAGTTTACTGCAAACAAGATGAATAAAGGGTTAACTCCACCCAGGACTATCATAAGGTAACTTTAAACAATACATTACAAAAGGAGACGTTGCTGGTTGTAGTCATCTTTCTGGGGTCTTTCCTGACTCTGGTGCAACGCGATGGTTGAACTGTCTTAATCTTCTTTCCTGTGAAGTTTAGGCTGGTTATAAGCTTCTTTTATCCTTTGGACTGGTGGTATAAAAATATTGCTAAATGCAGCAGCAGCAGAATCAGGTGCTAAGAATGCCTGTTTTGGATTGCTAGGCCTAGGATTCCAGACAGTATCCAAGCCTCTATAGCTCTACTGTAGAAAAGAAGGTGTCCAGCGAAGAACTCTGTGCAGGGAAAAGGAATTGACTACCTAAGAATGGCCTCTGATGGGTGTTTAAGCTCCACCCAAAACTAATACAGTGGAAGGTACTATTTGGAAAACCTATAAACAGGGGAGAACTAAAGCAGAGGAGAGGAAGGCAAAAGCAAGACTTCACATGTACTTTTCTTCCTTCCTCCTTTCCTTCCTTTCATTTTATCTTTTCTCTCCATTGTTTCCTTCCTGCTTTCCTTTCCTTTTCCTTCCTTGGACCAAACTGGCACACAGAACCCCTATGACTAACTCGACCTATGGGAGAGGTTGAAGGGGACTGACTCACCATAGTGGGAGTTGTAGTTTACCCTTCAGCCATAGAGCACACGGAACACCACCGATGACGCATCTAGAGGAAATCTGCCCAACATAACAAACTTTAAGTACTGATGGAGTTTCTCGGGGTTAACCTGGCACGATGGGAGTTGTAGTTCACCCATAACCTTATGCATTTTGGACAATTAGAAAATGACTTTTTTCAAATAACCCAGGCAATACCGGATACTCAAGATATATATAATCTCAGAAGGGCTGGCTGTATAGTCTGCCTTCCTCCCAATAGTGGGACTCAATGCAGCCTTGACCCTTCTTTATCCCCTTCTCTGCTTCAGGTCAGCCAAGTGGACAGCAGCTGTGCCCTTTTCGAGTTTCTCTGCAGCCTCCTGAGTCCGGTCCTGAAGACCCTGCAAAGAGCGGCTGCCTTTTTGTGGGAGGTCAAGGATCCCCAGCCAGGTAAAGCCTTGGTAGCCATCAAGTGCTGCAGAATTTATTTATTTATTTATTTCGCGTATTTCTACCCCGTCCTTCTCAACCCCCGAGGGGGGACTCAGGGCGGCTTACAAAAGGCACAATTCGATGCCAACATAACAATAAAATAGAACATATATAGACAACAATTATAAACAATTAAAACAATCAATTATACATCATAATCAATAAAACCAGTCTAATGCTCAACGTTCGCCAGCTCAGAATCCGTAAATTCATTCCACATTGTCAAATCCTATCAATTCTAGTCGTCATTGTCCTTTGTCTATCTGCCAAATTACCCAAAAGCCTGGTCCCATGTCCATGTTTTTAGTTTCCTTCTAAAGGAGAGGAGGGATGTCGATGACCTAATTTCCCCAGGGAGTGAATTCCACAGGTGAGGGGCCACCACCGAGAAGGCCCTGCTCCTCGTCCCCACCAATCTCACTTGTGATAGAGGTGTGGCCGAGAGCAGGGCCTCCCCAGAAGATCTTAAATTCCGAGGCAGGACGTAGAGGGAGATGCGTTCGGACAGATACGCTGGGCTGGAGCCGTATAGGGTTTTGTAGGTCAAAACCAGCACTTTGAATTGTGCTCAGAACTGGATCGGCAGCCAGTGGAGCTGGCACAGTAGGGGGGTGGTATGCTCCCTGTATGACGCTCCGGTGAGTAATCTGGCTGCCGCCCGCTGGACTAATTGTAGTTTCCGAACAGTCTTCAAAGGCAACCCCACGTAGAGTGCGTTGCAGTAATCTATTTGGGATGTAACAAGAGCATGGACCACTGTGGCCAGATCTGACTTCCCAAGGTACAGGCGCAACTGGCGCACAAGTTTTAATTAACCCAGAATTAACCCAGTTTGACGCCACTTGCATTCCCATGGCTATGGGATTCTAGGGGATCCATGGTAAGGGATACTCAGCCTGTAATAACCAATAGCTCCCTGATTCCGTTTCTGCTATTATTGTATTCAATGCAAGCGGGTTGGTTATTCTCCTTCACTAATCATTTCCGCACTCCTTTCTTTTTCATTTTTTTTCTAATCCAGAGAAGCAATGCCTGGACAACCTGTATCAATTCTTAGTGAAGAAGGCAGAAGAAGACCATTCTTTTGGTGAGTCCATTGCAGGTCCAGGGAGTGTTCTGGGTGCATCTACACTGTGAAATTGATGCAGTTTGACACCACTTTAACTGCCATAGCTCAAGACTATGCAATACTAGTCGTCGTCCCCCCCCCCCCCAGGTGTTGAGCCTTCTCTGACAAAGAGTGACAAACTGCAACTCCCAGGATCTCATCGCATTGACCTGTAGCAATTAATGCAGTTTGTTCTCAAACTGCATTAATTCTGCAGTGTAGATGTACTTCCGCAGTGGTGTGTCAGGAGACAGTTCTCACTTCCTCTTTTGCTTGTTTTCCAGAATGTGCCGATTGGACCCTGGCAGGTGTCTCTGTCAAAATCTATAAAAAACTGGGGGTGAGTTCATTGCATTTCTCCTCCTTCTTCTGCCATCTTCTTCCTTCTTAGCTCCCTCCCTCCTTCCCTCTTCCCTTGTTTTCTTTTCTTCCCTACCTTCGTCTTCCCCTTCCTTGCCCCTCGTTTTTTTTCTTTGCTTCCTTTGTCCTTCTTTCCTCTTTTCTTTTTCTTCACTTACTTCACCTTCTTTCCTTCCTTTCATTCTTTTGTCTTTCTTCCCTCCCTCCTTCCCTCCCTCGCTTCCCTTTTTTTCCTTACATTTCCTTCTTTCCGTCCTTCCTCTTTCTTCCTTTGCTTCTTTTCTTCTTTCCTCCCTCTCCCCTTGTTTTTTTCTTCACTTCCGTTGTCCTTCTTTCCTCCCTCCACCTTTCTTTCTTCAGTTCCATATCCTTCCTTCCTCTCTCCCTCTTTCCTCTCTTCTTTCTTTGCTTCCTTTGTCCTCTCTCCCTCCCTCCCTTCCATCCATCCTTCATCCCTTCCTCTCTCCCTCTTTCCTTTTTCTTCCTTTGGTTCCTCTCTCCCTCTTTCCTTTCTCTCTTTGCTTCCTTTCTCCTTCTTTCCTCTCTCCCCTTTTTCTTTGCTTACTACTTTGTCCTTCTTTCCTTCCTTTTTTTGTCCTTCTTTCCTCCCTCTGCCCCTTCTTTTTCTTTCCTCTTTCTTCTTTTGCTTCTTTTATCCTTCTTTCCTCCCTCCTTCTCTCGTTTTTTCTTCACTTCTGTTGTCCTTCTTTCCTTTCTTTGGTTCCTTGTCCTTCTTTCCTTCCTTCCTCTCTGCTTTCCTTTTAATTTCTTTACTTCCTTTGTCCTTCTTCCCTTCCCTTCCTCGCTCTTCCCTTTTTCCTTAGTTTCCTTTGTCCTTCTTTTTCCTTCTTTCTTTTCTTCCTTAGTTATCTCTCCCCCTCCACTTCTACTTCCTTTGCTTCTTTTGTCCTTCTTTCCTCCCTCCTTTCTTTCTCAGTTTTTGTCCTTCTTTCTTTCCTTCCTCTCACCCGCTTTCCTTTTTCTTTGCTTCCTTTGTCCTTCTTTCCTTCCTCATAACTTTTTCTTTTTTGTTTCCTTTGTCTTTCTTTCCTTACCCCCCTCCCTCTTCACTTTTTCCTTTATTTGCTTTGTCCTTCCTTTCTTTCCTCTCTCTTCTTCCTTTGTCATCTGTCATATATATATTAAAAATTAACTAGACATTTTTAATTACAAAAGTGTGAGTCAAGCACTGAAAGAGCAAATAGGCTGAAGCCTATTAGAGTTAGTGGGCCAAAGCTAGTGTTGACCTGAGGAGAGTGAGTAGGCAAAAAAGCCTGTTAGGAGTCATTGGGCCAAAGCTAGTGTTGTCCTGAGGAGGGTGAGTAGACCAAAGCCTGTTAGGAGTCAGTGGGCCAAAGCTAGTGTCATCCTGAGGAGAGTGAGTAGGCCGAAGCCTGTTAGGAGTCAGTGGGCCAAAGCTAGTGTCATCCTGAGGAGAATGAGTAGGCCGAAGCCTGTTAGGAGTCATTGGACCAAAGCTAGTGTTGTCCTGAGGAGAGTGAGTAGGCCGAAGCCTGTTACGAGTCAGTGGGCCAAAGCTAGTGTCATCCTGAGGAGAATGAGTAGGCCGAAGCCTGTTAGGAGTCATTGGACCAAAGCTAGTGTCGTCCTGAGGAGAGTGAGTAGGCCGAAGCCTGTTATGAGTCAGTGGACCAAAGCTAGTGTTATCCTGAGGTGTGTGAGGTAAGCCTCGATGTGAGAGAAGCCTCTCTGTGTGAGAAATTGCTTCAGTTGGAGAATAGACCTCATTGTTAGTAGGCCTGTGAGGTAGGCCTTCATCTATACGAAGGCCGAGTATGAGAAGGCCTGGTGTGAGAAGCTTTGGCGTAAGAAGCTCCAGGTTAAAGGCCTCCTGTGTAAAGCTGTATGTAAAGCTACTATGTGAAGCTCCTGTGTCATTTTGTTGTGAGAGGAGGCTCTGTGTAAGCAAAGCTGTTCAGCTGCATAAGAAAGAAGCCCAGCGTGGAAACAAAGAAGGAAGTATAAATAACTTTTAATTGTGTAATGGAAATCTTGTTCTAGTAAATAGTACAACCATAGTATTTTACTACAGAGAAAAGCTGTGCATTTATAAAGAGGGTCTTTTGTTAATAAGCCCATTTGCCCAACAATCTCTCCCCCTCCACTTCTTTCTTCGCTTCTTTTGTCCTTTCCCTCCTCCCTCTTCCATTATTATTCCTTCGTTTCCTTTGTCCTTCTTCCCTTCCTCTTTCCTTGTTTTCTTCACTTCCTTCCTCTTTCCTTTTTCTTTCTTTGCTTCCTTTGTCCTTCTTTCCTCCTTTCCGCTTTCCTTCTTTGCTTCGTTTATCCTTCTTTCCTTTCTCCCTTCCTCTTTCCTTTATCTTTATTTGCTTCCGATATCATTCTTTCTTTCCTTCCCTCTTACCTTGTTTTTCCTTCCTTCCATGGGTCCGTGATGTAGGCCATTTTAGAAATATGGCAACATACAAAAGTGGTGTTCTTTTGCACTTCAAACTCATTCTTTCAAGTTGGGTCACAAAGGGTCTCTGTAGCAAGTTTGGTGCAGATCCATTCATTCATCTAGATCAGGCCTGGGCTAACTTGGGCCCTCCAGGTGTTTTAGACTTCAACTCCCACAATTCCTAACAGCCTACCGGATGTTAGGAATTGTGGGAATTGAAGTCCAAAACACCTGGAGGGCCCAAGTTGACCCAGGACTGATCTAGATACATAAACATTCTGCTATTTACAATCAATTTGTGCCCATTTTCTGTTTCCTTCCTTATCCAGGTGTTGAGGGAGGTCCCAGGGCAAGGTGGGACCGTTCTCCTCCTCTCTGAAACTTTTGCTTCCAAAGAGAACCAAGAGAAACTGGAGAAGTTCATCCACCAATTCACCTACAACTAAGCTCCTAAATGGAACAATGGAATGTGATAATTTCTACCACTTTCCTAGTTTTGTTAATAGTTGACAGTTGGAAATATTTTATCCTCACCTAAAAGTAAGAGAACCTTTAGTTGAGTTTTGTGAAAACTTCAAGAGAACTTTAGTTGAGTTTTAAGAGAACTTCAGGAGAACTTTATTTGAGTTTTAAGAGAACTTCAAGAGAACCTTAGTTGAGTTTTAAGAGAACTTCAAGAGAACCTTACTTGATTTTTGTGATAACTTCAAGAGGACCTTAGTTGAGTTTTAAGAGAACTTCAAGAGAACCTTAGTTGAGTTTTAAGAGAACTTCAAGAGAATCTTAATTGAGTTTTGAGAGACTTCAAGAGAACCTTAATTGAGTTTTGAGAGAACTTCAAGAGAACCTTAGTTGAGTTTTAAGAGAACTTCAAGAGAACCTTAATTGAGTTTTGAGAGAACTTCAAGAGAACCTTACTTGAGATTTGAGAGAACTTCAAGAGAACCTTACTTGATTTTTGTGATAACTTCAAGAGGACCTTAGTTGAGTTTTAAGAGAACTTCAAGAGAACCTTAGTTGAGTTTTGAGTTAATTACATACCAGGAGCATTGAATAGTTATAAATAAGAGTTTCTTCTTTGAAGAACACTTTGTTTTGCTGTGTTTATTATGTTTCACCTAAAGACCTTTTGTTGCTGAGAGTATATTGATTAATACAATAAAATCAGTAATGTTTAATATACGATTTCTTAATTGTTAGCTTTATGAGATCAATTATACTGGTGTTTTGCCATCAGCAGGGTTCCATCCTGGGTCCAGTTCTGCTCAATATCTTTATGAATAACGTAGATGAAGGGTTAGAAGGCAGGATCATCAAGTTTGCAGACAGAACCAAATTGGGAAAGATAGCTAATACCCCAGAAGACAGGAGCAGAATTCAAAATGATCTTCACAGATTAAAGAGATGATTGGCCAAAACTAACACAGTGAAGTTCAACAGGGACAAATGCAAGAAACTCCACTTAGGCAGAAAATATGAAATGCAAAGAGACAATACCTGACTCGAGAGCAGGACATGTGGAAAAGATCTTGTCCTCGTGGGGAGGAAGGGGAACATGAGCCAGGAATGTCATGCAGCGGCAAAAAAAGCCAACGGGATTTTGGCCTGCATAAATATGAGCCTAGTGCCTAGATCCAGGGAAGTCATACTACCAATGTTCTATTCTGCCTTGGTCAGACCACATTACCTGGAATCACACTGCGTCCAATGTCTGGGACTGCAATTGAAGGGAGATGTTGACTCTAAGCTGGAATGTGTCCAGAGGAAGAGGGTGACTCAAATGATCAAGGGTCATGAGAACAAGCCCTATGAGGAGTGGCTTCAAGAGTTGGGCATGTTTAGCCTGAGGAAGAGAAGGCTGAGAGGAGACATGGCATGGGCTATGGATCAAGATGTGAGGGGAAGTCATAGGGAGTGTTTTCTGCTGCCCTGGAGACGGGGACACAATGGAACAATGGCTTCAAACTACAGGAAAGGAAGGAGATTCCAACTGAACATGTGGAAGAACTTCCTCATTGTAAGGAGGGCTGTTCAGCAGTGGAACTCTCTCCACTCCGGAGTGGGTTGGAGGATTTGAAACAGAGGCTGGATGGCCATCTATTGGGGGTGCTTTGAATGCAATTTTCCTGCTTTATGACAGAAGGGGTTGGACTGGATGGCCCACAATATCTCTTCTAACTCTTCTAACTCAATGATTCTATTATTCTAATATGTTCATTAATATTCCGAAATCCAACATGTATATGCCAATCATTGGGAGCAACCAGAGCTACCCATTTCTTTACAGCTCAGTTGTTCCAAATTATTTCCCGCAAGAATTTACATTCGTGAAGATTTTCAATGCTTTTTGACCAAGAACCTTCAAAGTGTTATATTCAAATGTGCATTTCTAAATGTATGAAGCTGTTTAAGGAATCCTGAAAGTGTCCACTGTTGCACAGAGTTTGGTCTAAAACCCTGATTTTGGTCTAGAACCCTGATTTGAATGTGGCCTTTTTGGAAACAATGGCTAAGACACATTGGTTTGATTTCAGTGTGGTTTTAATAGCTCATTTTATTCTGATTTAACAGTCTGGGTGGAAGTACTCTCCTGGAGTGATGACCTCATTAATGTTTATCCAAAGGCACAGATATAAAAGATGCATCTTTGGGGTCTTTGTTTACTTTTCCCCCATTGAACCGTGCAGGAACCTACCAGTAGTTTCTTGCTAAGGAGGAATGCCCAAAGTCACAATATCAATCTAAATCTTGTTTTAATCAGCGATGGGAATCGGCAAAGGCACACAGGCTTCACACCACTTTATTTCGGATGGTTCCCAGTTCGTCGATTTCGCACTCCACTTCGTCCCCTTTCTGCAACGGAGAACACTTTTGTAACACTTTGGGTTTTGTTCCTAGGTTATCAATATCATTTCCTAATTGGTTATATCCTGGAAACATTGGGAAAAGTTAATTAAACTGCCCAAACTTTGTCTTTGCGAGAGGGACATCGTGCTATACACGTGGCAATAGTTTCTCAATGACTCTCTCATCATGTCTCAACCCATTCTATATAGTTCATGCCATGTAAACAAAGTTCCTGGAGTGTAACAACTACTTTAGAAGTAAGGACTGCACAATTAAACAGGAAATAACACTTTCGTACCAGGAACACACATTTGTTTTTCAAATTTTGGTGGAATCGCAATCGGTCTTTCAGATTCGTGGAACGTCTCACTCCAAAATCTTCACCACAAATGTGCCAAAGCTGCTTAAAAACCTAGAACAGTGGTTCTCAACCTGGTGTTTTTGGCCTACAATTCCCAGAAATCCCAGCCAGTTTAGCAGCTGTTAGGATTTCTGGGAGTTGAAGGCCAAAAACATCTGGGGACCCCAGGTTGAGAACCACTGGCCTAGAAGGAAGGCATTAAACCCAACAAGTTGCTCCAGTAAACCGATTACGATGAATCCCAGAAACCCACATTTGGACTGGCTAAAGCACTGCAACCCAAAGTGGAGTCTTTGGACACTTTTTGGGATAACCTTTTCCCATCTGAAAAACATGCAAGCTGTCCCCGAGTTAGAAACACCCCGCTTTCAAACGACTTCTAGTTAGGACGGGTCTAGACTGGATGGCCTTTTGGGGGTCCCTTCCAAATCCATGATACTATATCTCATATATAGATATATATATAGAGAGAGAGAGATACATGCAGTCTCTGAATGACAAACATCCCACTTTCAAACAACCCCTAGTTAAGATGGGACTAGACTAGATGGCCTTTGGGGTCCTTTCCAAATCTATGATACTATAATCTATCTTATAGGTAAAGGTTTTCCCCTGACATTAAGTTCAGTCATGTCCAACTCTGGGGGGTGATGCTCATCTCCATTTCTAAGCCAAAGAGCTGGTGTTGTCTGTAGCCATCTCCAAGATCATGTGACCGGCATGACTGCATGGAGCACTGTTACCTTCCCGCCGGAGCTATTCCTATTGATCTAATCACATGCATGTTTTTGAACTGCTAGGTTGGCAGAAGCTGGGGCTAATAGTGAGAGCTCACCCCAGCCCCTGGATTTGAACCTGTGACCATTTGGTCAACAAGTTCAGCAGCTCAGTGGTTTAACCCACGGTGCCACCAGGGGCTCATCTATTACATATATAGGGATATAGAAAGACAGATATATGCAGTCTTCGAATTACGAACATCCCACTTTCAAACGACTACTAGTTAGGATGGGACTAGACAGGATGGCCTTTGGGAGTCCCTTCCAAATCTATGATAATCTCATAAATAGAGATATACATGCAATCACTGAATTACAAACATCTAACTTTCAAATGACTCCTAGTTGGGACAGGGCTAGACTGGATGGCCTTTGGGGGTCCCTTCCAAATCTATATCTATCTCATATATAGAGATAAATAGAGATAGATATATACATGCAGTCCCCGAATTACAAACATCCCGTTTACACTAGTTAAGAACAGGGCTGGACTGTATGGCCTTTGGGGGTCACTTCCAAATCTATATCCACACACACACATATATATATCTGATGTGCAAATGACTGGATGGCCTTTGACAGTCCCTTCCAAATCTATGATACTATATCTCTCATATATATACACACACACACACAAACATATGTGTGTGTGTACAGGTCGGCCCCAAGTTACAAACATCTGAATTACAAATGACTCCTAGGTAACTGGATGGCTTTTGTGGGTCCCTTCTAAATCTATGATACTATATCTATCTCATATGTGTGTGTGTATATATATATACACATGCCTACAGGCGCACACATATATGTACAGACCATCCTCAAGTTTCAAACATCCAACTTGCAAACAACTCCTAGTTAAGAACAGGGCTGAGTCCACAGGAAGTGAGATAGATATAGTATCACAGATTTTGAAAAGACCCCCAAAGGCCATCCAGTCCAGCCCCGTTCTAGACTATGAGTAATTTGCAAGTCAGATGTTTGTAACTCAGGGATGCCTTGTATTGGTTTCATCCTTGGTTCGGCCACTTTGTGTCAACAATAAAATTTGGGGGAACGTTAATCTGGGAACGAGGCTCACCTTGAGGAAGACGGGTGGTTTCCGGAAGACCCCAACCCCGGGTGGAGTCCCAGTGAGGAAGACGTCTCCTGGGTATAAAGTGACAAACCTGCCAGAAACAGGTTGAAAAGTGAGCAACAAATACCAAATATTCATGTCCTTTTCCCCCACCCTATAGGAGAGACTTATTTTGCATAGAATTAGGGAAAATTTGAGTCATGTCAGATTCCACAGCAAGCTGGTTTCAGAAAAGGCAAAAGCTGCACATCACAAGTGCTAAACCTGACTCAGCACATAGAAGATGGTTTTGAAAGGCAGCAGGTTCCAGGAGCTGTCTTCATAGACCTGTCAGCAGCTTAACCATCGCCTTCTCTTGAGAAAAATTTATAATATCACAGAGGACAACCACCTCACCCCATTTATAGGAAATCTGCTACAAAACAGGAGCTTTTTTGTTGAGTTCCAAGGTCAGAGAAGCAGACGCCAGAAACAGAAGAAGGGCTTGCCTCAAGGGAACATTGCTCCATCAATGTTTAACATTTACCCAATTGACCAGCCACTGCCAGAAGGGACACAGAGTTTCATCTACGCTGACGATCGTGCCATCACCACTCAACCAATGGTTGAACAGAAGCTCTCCAAAGCTTTAGATGGCTCTTACTGCCTGTTACAGGGAAAACCAGCAGATTGCTAATTCATCTAAAATGCAGACATGTGCTTTTCACCTTAAGAACAGACAAGCATCTTGAGTTCTGAGGATGATCTGGGAAGGAATCCAACTGGAGCATTGCAGCACACCCAAATACCTGGGAGTTTACCCTGGAGTGTGCTCTGACTTACAAGAAGCACTGCTTGACTATCAAGCAAAAAGTGAGTGCTAGAAATAACATTGTATGAAAGCTAACCAACACAACCTGGGGATCACAACCAGATACAGTGAAGACATCTGCCCTTGCACTTTGCTACTCTGCTGCTGAATACACATGCCGATTGGGGAATACATCTCACCATGTTAAAACAGTGGATATGGCTCTTATTCGACATGCCGCATCATCACAAGATGTCTACGCCCAACACCACTGGAGAAATTATACTGTTGAGCTGGTATTGCACCACCTGACATCTGTGGGGAAGTAGCAGCCTGTAATGAAAGGACCGGGACTGTGACATGTTCAGGCCATCCTCTGTTTGGATATCAGCCAGCATGCCAACGGCTTAAATCAAGAAACAGCTTCCTAAGATCAACAGAGATACCCAAAGGAACACCTCAAGCAAGCGAGAATCCAAAAGTGGCAGGATAAAATCTGGGCCTTGAATCAGTGGCAGAGGCCGGATGAGAGACTCCCTCTTGGGCACACAGATGACTGGGTGACTTGGAAGGCACTGAACCATGAGATGCAGAGCCAAGGGACAGCTAACACTCCACAAACAGAGGATGCCTCCAGGCAACAATAATCAGACTGCCTCTATGCAGGTACCCTCACTGATTGACTTTGCAGGCTTCTCAATGCTAATCAAGCTGGCTAACTGCAACATTCACACTTGCTTTACACAGACAACGGCTCTTTCTCCCACACTGGACATAATATTCTACAGGTATAGATACATTATACATTCCACTTGCTTCACTACTAACAGAACTTCTGAAGATGCCATTAGCCACAAATGCAGGTGAAACGTCAGGAAAGAATGCTGCTGGAACATGGCCAGGCAGTCTGAAAAATAAGTTATGGATGCCATTTCTGGTAATAAAGGGATGTTGGGCAAGAGGGCGAGCATGCTTTGGGGAAAGGGAGGGCTTCCTTACTGGGAGACCCAAGCGACCAGCGCTTCCGTTTTGAAGATCATCTGCTTGGTGCTGCTATTCTGGACCAGCTCTCCATTCACTCGGCAGCGGATCCCTAGGTTGTGAGGATCTACGGAAAGAGAGACGCAGAACCAGGTAAACCTCTTATAAAAGGGACATGTTCGACATCCCTTATTCAGAACTCCATTTATTTTTAAAAGACGTTTCAGTTATTTTTGAGATGTTTGCTCTCAAAATTAAGGGTGCATCTACAGAGTTGAATGAATGAATTGTAGCTCCAGAGTCCTGGGAGTTGTAGTTTGGAAAGGCCTTGAGTGCTGCCCAAGAGCACCGCGTTACGACTCCCAGAGTTCCATAACATGGTTGCTGCAGTTTGGAAAATAATACCTTCCCATTCAAAAGGTGCAAACTGAGACACTAAATACTGGGATTTGTAGCGTCCCGACCTGACACGGCATCCTTGGTGACCAGAGCCGGACCCAGCGGGCAAAAGGTATCAAAGGTTTTCCCCAAAAGCCACTGCTTGCCATTCCTCTTCATTTGCCAGTCCCTGGCGCTGACATCGTGGGCGACGGTATAACCAGCCACATGGGACATGGCATCCGCCTCCTGAAGTTGGAAGGGTCAAAAAAGAGCAATCAAAAGATGTATTGGTGTGTCTTTTTCCATGCACCCAAAAGCAGAGTTGCAGCATTTTACACCAACATAAATTAAACTCCTTCTCAGGCTCTTCCCATTGTTTCCCGCATCACCTGGATGAGTTTGCCTTTCTTGCCAATGACGAAAGCAAGCTCCACTTCCCAGTCGACTTCCTAGTAAGGAAAACAAAAGGAAGCGTTGAGCCTTGGCACCAAAAAGACCAGCAAGATGGGCAATTAAATGTATGCATAGACACACATACACACATTCGCCCTCCTGGCCACCCTCTTCACTCATTAACCGCACAGCATCTTGATCTACATCCATCTTAATCCTGATATACAAGAAAGGGGACAAAAATGACCCTTCTTTCGCTTTCCTTCCCAGAGGTTGGATGGCCATCTGTCAGGGGTGATTTGAATGCAATATTCCTGCTTCTTGGCAGGGGGTTGGACTGGATGGCCTCTTCCAAGTCTTTGATTCTATGATCCCTCCCTTCATACTTTTCCTCTTTCCTTTCTCTTTGTTCTTTCCTTTTTCCCTCCTCCCTTTCTTTCTCTTCTTTTTCTCTTTCGTTCCCTCCCACATATCCTTTTCCCTTTCTGTTCCCTTTTTTTAATTTCTCCTCCCTCCCTTTCTTTCCCTTCATTCTTTCACTCTCTTTCCCTCTTCCCTTCCCTCCCTTCATACCTTTCCCTCTTTCCTTTCTTTATTCTTTCCTTTTTCTTTCTTTCGTCTTCCCTTCCTCTTCTTTTTCTGTTTTTCCCTCCCCTCATATCCTTTCCCCTTCCTTCCCTTTTTTTCTTCTCTCCTCCCTTCTTTCCCTCTTCCCTTCCCTCCCTTCATACCTTTCTTTCCTTTTTCTTTCTCCCCTCCTCCCTTCCCTTCTTTCCCTACTTTTTCTCTTTTGTTCTTTCTCTCATATCATTTTCCCTTTCTATTCGTTCTTTTTTCTTTCTTCTTTTCTCCCTTTCCTTTCCTTCCTTCCTTCCTTCCTTCATTTTGTCTTTCCATCTTCCCTTCATACTTTCCCTTTTACTGTTTCTTTCTTCTTTCCTTTTTTCTTCCCTCCTCCCTTCCTTTCTCTTCTTTTTCTCTTTCTTTCTTTCCCTCCCGCATATCCTTTTCCCTTTCCGTTCCTTTTTTATTTCTCCTCCCTCCCTTTCTTTCCCTTCATTCTTTCACTCTCTTTCCCTCTTCCCTTCCCTCCCTTCATACCTTTCCCTCTTTCCTTTCTTTCTTCTTTCCTTTTTCTTTCTTTCCTCCCCCCTTCCTCTTCTTTTTCTGTTTTTCCCTCCCCTCATATCCTTTTCCCTTCCTTCCCTTCTTCACCCTTTCTTTCTTCTCTCCCTTCCCTTCCCTTCTTTCCTCTTTCTTTCTTTCTTTCTTTTTTCTTTCTTTCTCTTTCTTTATTTCCCACCCCTCATATCCTTTTCCCTTCCTTCCCTTCTTTACATTCATTCTTTTTTCTTTTCCTCCCTTTTTTCCCTCTTCCCTCCCCTCCCTTCATACGTTTCCTTCTTTTCTTTTTCTTTCTCCCCTCCTCCCTTCCCTTCTTTCCCTACTTTTTCTCTTTCGTTCTTTCTCTCATATCATTTTCCCTTTCTATTTGTTCTTTTTTCTTTCTTCTTATCTCCCTTTCCCTCCCTCCCTCCCTTCCTCCCTTCCTTCCTTCCTTCCTTCCTTCCTTCCTTCCTTCCTTCCTTCATGTTTTCCTTCCATCTTCCCTTCATACATTCCCCTTTACTGTTTCTTTCTTCTTTCCTTTTTTTCTTCTCTCCTCCCTTCCTCTTCTTTTTCTCTTTCTTTCTTTCCCTCCCCCATAGCCTTTTCCGTTTCTGTTACTTTTTTTTAATTTCTCCTCCCTCCCTTTCTTTCCCTTCATTCTTTCACTCTCTTTCCCTCTTCCCTTCCCTCCCTTCATACCTTTCCCTCTCTCCTTTCTTTCTTCTTTCCTTTTTCTTTCTTTCGTCTTCTCTTCCTCTTCTTTTTCTGTTTTTCCCTCCTCTCATATCCTTTCCCCTTCCTTCCCTTCCTTCCCCTTTCTTTCTTCTTTCCTCCCTTCTTTCCCTCTTCCCTTCCCTCCCTTCATACCTTTCTTTCCTTTTTCTTTCTCCCCTCCTCCCTTCCCTTCTTTCCCTTCTTGTTCTCTTTTGTTCTTTCTCTCATATCATTTTCCCTTTCTATTCGTTCTTTTTTCTTTCTTCTTTTCTCCCTTTCCCTTCCTTCCTTCCTTCCTTCATTTTGTCTTTCCATCTTCCCTTCATACTTTCCCTTTTACTGTTTCTTTCTTCTTTCCTTTTTTCTTCCCTCCTCCCTTCCTTTCTCTTCTTTTTCTCTTTCTTTCTTTCCCTCCCGCATATCCTTTTCCCTTTCCGTTCCTTTTTTATTTCTCCTCCCTCCCTTTCTTTCCCTTCATTCTTTCACTCTCTTTCCCTCTTCCCTTCCCTCCCTTCATACCTTTCCCTCTTTCCTTTCTTTCTTCTTTCCTTTTTCTTTCTTTCCTCCCCCTTCTTCTTCTTTTTCTGTTTTTCCCTCCCCTCATATCCTTTTCCCTTCCTTCCCTTCTTTACCCTTTCTTCTCTCCCTTCCCTTCTCTTTTTTCCTCTTTCTTTCTTTTTTCTTTCTTTCTTTCTTTCTCTTTCTTTATTTCCCACCCCTCATATCCTTTTCCCTTCCTTCCCTTCTTTACATTCATTCTTTTTTTCTTTTCCTCCCTTCTTTCCCTCTTCCCTCCCCTCCCTTCATACGTTTCCTTCTTTTCTTTTTCTTTCTCCCCTCCTCCCTTCCCTTCTTTCCCTACTTTTTCTCTTTCATTCTTTCTCTCATATCATTTTCCCTTTCTATTTGTTCTTTTTTCTTTCTTCTTTTCTCCCTTTCCCTTCCTTCCTTCCTTCCTTCCTTCCTTCCTTCCTTCCTTCCTTCCTTCATGTTTTCCTTCCATCTTCCCTTCATACATTCCCCTTTACTGTTTCTTTCTTCTTTCCTTTTTTTCTTCTCTCCTCCCTTCCTCTTCTTTTTCTCTTTCTTTCTTTCCCTCCCCATAGCCTTTTCCCTTTCCATTTCTTCCTCTTTCTTTCATTTTGCCTCCCTTTCTTTCTTTCCCTTCATTCATTCTTTCTTTTTTCCCTCTTCCCTCCCTTCATACTTTTCCTCTTTCTTTTCTCTTTCTTCTTTCCTTTTTCTTTTTTCCCTCCTCCCTCCCTTCCTCTTCTTTTTCTTTCTGTATCTCCCTCCCCTCATATCCTTTTCCCTTTCTTCCCTTTCTTTCTTCTCTCCTCCCATTCCTTCTTTCCATTAATTCTTTTTTTTCTTTTCCTCCCTTTCTTTTCCTCTTCCCTTCCCTCCATATGTTTCCTTCTTTCCTTTTTCTTTCTTCCCTCCTCTCTTCCTTTCTTTTCCTTCTTTTTCTCTTTTTTCTTTCCCTCTGCTCATATCCTTTTCCCTTTCTCTTCCCTCCTTTTTCTTTCTTCTCTCCTCCCTTCCTTTCCCTAGTTTTTCTCTTTCTTTCCTTCCTTTCCTTCCCTACTTTCATACCTTTCCCGTTCTCCTTTCTCTTCTTTTCTTCCTTCCTTCCTTCCTTCCTTCCTTCCTTCCTTCCTTCCTTCCTCCCTCCCTTCCACCCCCTCTCCACTTCTTTCTGCTTTTTCTTTACCTTCATACACACATCACTTTTCTTTCATGGTGACACCACAGTGAGGCCACTTCACCTTGCAACAGCCCCATCCAGTGACCTCACGTGGGCCATCTCACCTAGCAACAGTGTTTGTGGCACCAACAAACATACTTTGCTTCTGCTAGATAGATAGATAGATAGATAGATAGATACTCACATTGCTCTCCGCCGGGTGGATGATGGGATCGTAGGGCCCCACGATGGAGCTGGAAAATTTACTGAAAATGATGGGCTCTTTAGGGATCTTCACATTTTGCTCCAGACAATGGTCCACGTAGTTCATCCCCACGCAAATAACTTTGTCGGGGTTCGTGACAGGGGCCAAAAGGGTCACTTGGGAACGGGGAATGGCACGTTGATCAGATGCCTGTGCTCTGCAAAAGGGAAGACATGCATATTTTACATAGGGAAACCAGGGGAATTCCTCACCACAAGGAAAGAGTGCATGCATCTGCACTGTAGGACAAATGCAGCTCGATCCCCCCTGAACTGCTCAGATTCAATACTATGGGATGCTGTGAGTTTTGTAGTTCGTATTCTTTGGAAGAGAAAGCAAAAGAAAGACCTTGGCAAACTGCATCTCCCAGCACTGGGCCCTGGCACTTAAGTGGTCTTTCAAGCTGCGTTAATTCTGTAAGCTACAGCTCCCAGGATCCCATAGCACCAAGAAAACTGGGATATCAATAATAATAATAGAAGCAGGGGAGCTGAGGGATGATTTATTGTTGCCACCAATTTAAAAGGAACCAGTATTCAGGAGATTTTACCCCAGTTCCCAATTTTAAAAAGACTTAGCCGATTTGCAATGGAGGTTGCCGATTAGGAACCAAATTTACCATCAAGTTAGAAGGGAGGCTGTTCAATTGCACCTCCTCCTTTATTAAGAAAGTAATAACTTAGTAGTAATTACACTGTATATACTGTAGCGTGACTGGAGAGAAGAATGTAGATTTATTTGGTTACTTTTCCCTACGTTTCTGCCACCACGTGAGGTAAGTTGAGGTAAGTTGTAATATTGTGAGAAATGGCACTTGGTACACAGAATAGACGGAGCTGAGGCAATCTTCAAATAAAAGTTAACAATTTTTGTGAAATAATAATTTGAGCATTATTTATGCGAAATAATAATTTGAGCATTATTAGATTGAGGATCATTATTAGATTGAGGATTATGTTAAGGTGACAATTTTTATGCTTATATTTTGTTTTGTTAATTTTATGGTTATGTTGTTGTTTTTTAATTTTGTTTTGTGATGTTACCTGGGAACCGTTCTGAGTCCCCTCGGGGAGATGGAGCAGTATACAAATAAAGTTGTTGTTATTATTATTATTATTATTATTATTATTATTAATAGGAATATTCTGCTGGTGTAGTTCCAAAGTCGTAAATTAATGATAGACGTCTTCCATCCTGCCTCCATCTCAGTGTCCTGGCCAGGTGTTGATTCTTCTTTATTGGGTGTTAGCCTTGTGTTGGCTTCCTTCTTAACATTATAAACATTTCTGTTATCAGTTCTTATCAGAGTTTACCTTTCAGTTCTTATTAGCAACTTTTAATTACAGTCCAGCATTTAGTCATTGCAGACCTTGGTCTTTTACTGGTGTTTCCAAAATTATTAACTCCATCCATACATCCTTCATTTCTTCCATTCATTCCCAAATATCATATTAAAATCACATTTCTCTAATCTGCAATGATATTTTTGTGAGACATTGCATTGCTGTTGTTTAATTGTTTCCAAAAGGGAATCAAGCCCCATCGGAGTACCTCTTGGCCACTTGGAGAGCGGCCTCTCCAGCCTCCAAAAAGCCCCGCATGGACTTGGGCAGAGAAGGGTCCAAGCTGTTGAGGTCCAGGACGTCCCCGCCGTCCTTCACCTCCAGGCCGATTCGGGGCTCCGACGCTGGCCCTTCGGTGCGGAACTGGACCAGGCGCATGGCTCCGCTGCAGAGGCTGGAAGCCCCCCTGGACCCCCAAAAATGTGTCCCAAGACCCTTCAAAAGAGCCCTGTGCAGAGGCCCCTGCATTCAAGCCTGCAAGGAAGCAGAGAAGATGATAAAAGGAAACACTGGGTGCATCTACATTGGATCAATAATGCAGTTCGGCACCACTTTCACTGCAAGGCTCCATGGAATCACAGAATGACTTTAACACTTCCTTGTATCAAATGGCAAAAGTGTGGTTTTAGGAATATTTAAAATATGTGTGTGCATATATATGTGTGTGTGTGTACATATATGCATCTGTATGTGTGTGTATACATATATATGCATGTATATATACACATATTTCAAATATTCCTAAAAGCAAACTATGCTTTTGCTATTTGATACAAGGAAGTGTTAAAGTCATCCAGGAAATACACACACACACATACATATAAACATACACATATTTTAAATATTTTAAATATTCCTAAAAGCAAACTATGCTTTTGCCATTTGATACAAGGAAGTGTTAAAGTCATCCAGGAATATATATAAATACACACACACACACAAGCATGTATATATACACATATTTTAAATATTTCTAAAATGGAACCATGTTTTTGCCATTTGATGCAAGGAAGTATACACACACAGATACATACATATATTGAGCATTAAGCCATAGAGGTTAAAGTGGTGCCAAACTACATTAAATCTACTGTGTAGATCCAAAAAGCTTCTGCTCCAAGAGATCCCTTTGCATGCTTGGGCTCATTGTACTGGCCTACCTGTGCATTTTTTAAATGTGTGGCAAAATGAACCACCCAAACAATCCCTGCTGCAAATTTCTACAACCAAGTAATAAATGAAACCAACCCAAGAAATGCAACCAATCAGTACACAAACTAAACCTGTGCTTTGCAGGGTTTCCTGGCTCCCTCCAAAAACGCCGCTTCTCCAACAGCTGTTTGCAGCTCCTGCCCTTTGCTCTTTGCAGGCTCAGGACTAGGAAAGGCTCAGCGTCCAATCAGAAAGCAAGAAAGCGGGGGCGGGGTCCCGATTCCCAGGGCTCAAGGCGGCAGCGTCCAATCAGGACGGAGAGGAGGCGGGGCTTTAGTCCCAGCTAGTTAGAACAGAGAGAGTCATTTGTATTGTCGAAGGCTTTCATGGCTGGAATCACTAGGTTCTTGTGGGTTTTTTCGGGCTATAGAGCCATGTTCTAGAGGCATTTCTCCTGACGTTTCGCCTGCATCTATGGCAAACATCCTCAGAGGTAGTGAGGTCTGTTGGCATTAGGACAATGGGTTTATATTGTCCTATTATATTGTCTGTGGAATGGCTGGGGTGGGGCAAAGAGCTCTTCTCTGCTGGAGCTAGGTGTGAATGTTTCAGCTGACCACCTTCATTAGCATTTGAAGGCCTGGCTGAGCCTGGGAAAACCTTTTGTTGAGAGGTGTTAAGATGTGCCTGGTTGTTTCCTCACTGCTGTTTTGCTGTTGTAATTGTAGAGTTTTTTAATACTGGTAGCCAGATTTTGTTCATTTTCATGGTCTCTTCTTTTCTCTTGAAATTGTCCACATGCTTGTGGATTTCAATGGCTTCTCTGTGTAGTCTGACATGGTGGTTGTTGGTGTGGTCCAGCATTTCTGTGTTCTCAAATAATATGCTGTGCCCAGGCTGGTTCATCAGGTGCTCTGCTATGAATGAACAAAATCTGGCGACCAGTATTAAAAAACTCTAAAATTACAACAGCAAAACAGCAGAGGGGAAACAACCAGGCACATCTTAACACCTCTCAACAAAAGATTTTCCCAGGCTCAGGCAGGCCTTCAAATGCTAATGGAGGTGGTCAGTTGAAACATTCACACCTAGCTCTAGCAGGGAAGAGCTCTTTGCCCCACCCCAGCCATTCCACAGATATATAAACCCATTGTCCTATTTCCAACAGACCTCACTACCTCTGAGGATGCTTGCCATAGATGCAGGTGAAACGTCAGGAGAAATGCCTCTAGAACATGGCCCTATAGCCCGAAAAAACCCACAAGAACCTAGTTCTATTAGTTGTTGTTGTTACTATTACTCATTATTATATTTATTTGTAACTTACTCGTTTCGCAGGATTCAGACCCAAAGTAGCAAACAATCCTTTCAAATATATACTATGGAAACAAAATTAAATCTGGCCATTATTGAAACAATTGAGTGGAAATCTCAGGGAAATACATTATAAACTGGTAGTAGCTCTTAGTTATTTTCTTGGGTTACTTTTTTATTAATATAATCTTTATTTGAGTTAAAAACAAGATACATTATTATAATAAAAAAGATAGATACAGAAAAGTCAGTAGCTTTGGATGAATAATATAGAAACAGAGATAGAATAATTAAAAGTAAAGTTGGGTTACTTTTTAAAGGCATTTCAAAAATGGAGGAGCGGGGTGAGCTCCTACTGTTAGCTCCAGCTGCTGCCAACCTAGCAGTTTGAAAACATGCACATGTGAGTAGATCAATAGGTGCTGCTCCGGCAGGAAGGTAACGGCACTCCATGCAATCATGCTGGCTATGTGACCTTGGAGATGTCTACGGACAACACCGGCTTTTCAGCTTAGAAATGGAGATGAGCACTATCCCCCAGAGTCGGACACAACTCGACTTAATGTCAGGTGAAAACCTTTACCTTGACCTAAAATATCTATATCTCATATACAAGGGGTATTTTTTAAGTAAGGTCTGTTTTGTTGTAGACACTAGTAGTTCGTGCGCATACTGCAACAAGTGCGTGTGTTGTGTACTGGCATGCCTCGGGAACAACTGTGCTCAGTTTCCGCTCTGTAGCTAACCTGTACGGTTCTGTTCTGTGCTTTAAAAATGTTTAAGACTATCAACTCACCCTCCGCATGTGAGGTTCGCTCAGTGATACGGTTTTTGTCAGCAAGGAACCTGCCTGCTGCAGAAATTCATCGACAGATTTGTGAAGTGCACGGTGATACTGTTATGAGTGAAAGCAAAGTGCGTAAGTGGGTACGACAATTCAAATATGTCCGCGACAACGTCCATGATGAGGACCGCTCCGGTCGCCCTTCTTTGATTACAGTGAACTCTTGCTTATCAGAGCAGGCGGCAAGTTTTTATGAAGAGGGTATTTTAAAATTGGTTCAGAGGTATGATAAGTTTTTGAACAAACTTGGCAACTATGTTGAAAAATAGAGTGAAGTATGTACTTTCTGAAAATAAATTTACTTTTTTGAAATAAACTTTCATTGTGTACTTATGTTCAAACGGACCTTACTTTAAAAATACCCCTCGTATTTTAGCACAGTGGGTTAAACTGCCATCTGCAGAAAATCTTGCCAATCGAAAGGTTGATAGTTCAAGCCTGGGTTGGGGTGCGCCAGCCCAGCTTCTTCTCACGTTTGAAAACAGTAATGTAAGTAGATAAATAGGTAACACTTTGGTGGGAAGGTAATAAAAGGCTTCCATGCGGACAGGGGCGGCTCATCCATTACGCAAAGTAAGCGGTCGCAGAACACTTTTTTTTGCCAGGGGCACAGAGGCGCCTCTGTAAATGCCCCTCGATTGCCACTTGAGGAGCGCTCCCTCAGCTCACAACAGCCCTAGCAGTCCGGGGGGAGCCTCGGCTTTCTTGCCTCGCTGCCGGGCGATCCTCTTCCCAAAGGAGCCGGGCCCTTGAGCCAGCGCTCAATCATTCTCCACGTTCGATCCCTTCCCCATGACCGGCTCCCTTTCCCAATCCTCCGGTGCTCCACCCGCCTCCTCTCCTCTCCCCAATCCGCGGGTGGGCCAAGGGGCGGAGCCGCCGCGCCTGGCCCGCTTCGGGTCCGGAGGCATGTCTGAAGACCCCAGCGTGCACACCAAAAGTCGCCTCTTCTCCTGACTTTCTCTTCAGCCATTGGGACAAAGAGAGAGAGACAGAGAGAGAGAGAGAGAGGTGTGACTTTTGGTGCACACGCCGGGGTCTTCAGGCATGCCTCCAGACCCAAAGCGGGCCAGGCAAGGGAGCAAGTGCGGCAAGTGTAGTTGCTGGGATGTATAGTTCTCCTACAATCAAAGAGCATTCTGAACTCCACCAATGATGGAATTGAACCAAATATGGCACACAGAACTCCCACGATGAACAGAAAATATATATCAATGATTGGTTGGGGGGGGGGGGGGAATACTGTTTGCTTACTGTTGAAAATTACCTAGGGCCACTTCTGCATGTGGACATGTCGGCAATTTGACAGGGAGAGCACCTAAGGACAACAAAGGTCCTCAGCATGGAAGATGGAGTGACAGCACTGCCCGCTGGCCAATGTCGTGCACAGCCTCCAGATGCCAGAGATGAAAAAAGATGGAAAGCTTTTACCTACCTCGCTTTATGTATTGTTTGTCATTGTTAATTGTATAGCGACAATTGTTGTTTAAGTGTTGTTAAACTGCATTAATTCAGCAGTGACCATAAGTGCAGCTGCACTGTGGAATTAATATATCGCTGTGATTATTATTATTAGGTATTATCGTATGAGATCATAGGTGCATCTACACCAGGGGTCCTCAAACTAAGGCCCAGGGGCCAAATGCGGCCCTCCAAAGTCATTTACCCGGCCCTTGCTCAGGGTCAACTTACGTCTATAACGACTTGAAAGCACACAACAACAACAATCCTATCTCATCAGCCAAAAACAGACCCACACTTCCCATTGAAATACCAATAAGTTTATATTTGTGAAAATTGTTTTTCATTTTAATTACTGTATTGTTTTTAAGCGGTTTTTCCGCTACAAATAAGATATGTGCAGTGTGCATAGGAATTCATTCATTTTTTTTTTCAAATTATAATCCGGCCCTCCAACAGTTTGAGGGACTGTGACCTGGCCCTCTGTTTAAAAGGTTTGAGGACCCGTGATCTACACTGTGGGATTCATGCAGTATTGAACCACTTTGATATTATTATTAGGAATCATCATAGGAGACTAGGTGTATTTGCACTGTAGAATTAATGCACTTGAACACCACTGTGATAATAATGAAATTATTACTATTACAAATCATCATAGGAGACTAGGTGCATTTGCACTGCAGAATTAATGAAGTTTAATACCACTGTGATTATAATAATGAAATAATTATACTAAGATGGAATGCCGGCCAGACTCTGTACCCGATTACTTTCATCAGTGCCTCGAAGCCGTTACTGGATGGCTGCGTGCCAGCAGGTTGAGGGTGAATCCAGCAAAGACGGAGATCCTATGGCTGGGTCAATCGGGCAGTGGGGATATCCAGCTGCCTACCCTGGATGGCGAGGCACTATGCCTGTCATCATTGGTAAAGAGTCTGGGAGTCCTTTTGGACCCTCTGCTGACGATGGAGGCCCATGTCTCCGCCATGAGCAGAACCGCCTTTTTTCATCTGCAGCAGGCTAGACGGCTGGCCCCCTCCCTGTCCAGGGACGACCTAGCTACGGTGATCCAGGCCACAGTCATCTCAAGACTGGACTATTGTAACTCCCTCTACATTGGCCTTCCTCTGTTGGTGATCCGGAAGCTCAAGTTGGTACAAAATGCAGCTGCTCGGCTTCTTGCGGGAATTCCGATGAGATGCCACATAACACCAATCTTACTGCAGCTGCATTGGTTGCCAGTTGAGCACCGGATCACTTTTAAAGTGATGGTGCTTACCTTTAAGGCCTTATATAGTCTGGGGCCGATGTACCTAAGGGACCGCCTCACCCCCTACCAACCCCAGAGATCTCTCCGTTCTGAGAACCAAGATTTATTGGAAGTTCCCAGTTTTAAAATCTTGCGTCTAATAGCAACTAGACGCAGAGCCTTTACAGCAGTGGCACCATCACTCTGGAACACTCTGCCACCAGAAGTTCGTGCCTTGCGGGGCTTATCAGCCTTCCGCAGGGCTTGTAAGACATATTTGTTTCAACAGGCTTTTGACCTTTGATCTGTTGTTTTAATTTGTGTTAGATTCCAGTTTGTTTTGTAAGCCGCTCCGAGCCCTAGGGGAGTGGCGGCATATAAGTTTGAATAATAAATATTGTTGTTGTTAGGCATCATAATAGGAGACCATAGGTGCATCTACACTGTGGAATTAATGCAATTTAACACCGCTGTGATATTATTATTATTATTATTATTATTATTATTATTATTATTATTATTTGAAATGCAACAAGATGAGTCCACAGCAGACACTCTGCTGGCTGTTGTATTGTATCACACGTCGGACACTTCCCAAGTGTCTAGGACTGTGTGATGTATCAGCAAATTATGTGTGCAGATCCCAGTAAGGTGGCCTTTTGCAGCTGGCAGATGGTAATCTTGTCAGCGCTGACTGTGTTTAAGTGCAGGCCAAGGTCTTTAGGCACTGCACCCAGTGTGCTAATCACCACCATTATTATTATTATTATTATTATTATTATTATTATTATTATTATTCAGCATCAACATAGGTAAGCATAGCTGCATCTACACTACGGAATTAATGCAGTTTAACACCACTTTGATGTTGTTGTTGATGATGATGATGATGATTATTATTATTATTAGGCATCATCATTGGAGACCATAGGTATATCTACACTCTGGAATTAATGCAATTTAACACCATTTTGATATTATTATTACAATTAGGAATCACCATAGGAGACCACAGGTGCATGTACACTGTGGAATTAATGTAGTTTAACACCACTTTGACTACCATGGCTCATTGCTATAGAATCCTTCACATTTTCTCTTTTTTTTGCATTCAATATTGAAGCAATGGAAGTTTTGTTTTTTTTCCTGAACAGACACATGACAAGCAGAAGCTGTTTTGTTTTTTTGCATGTTTATTTTATTAAAATATACAGTGACTGAAGATCGAATCATTACAGAGAACAGGTTGTGCTGTGAAAAGAGGTGGATGCTGGAGCCGTGGGGGGAAAAGGGGGCTCCTCCGGTGAGGCATGCAGCCATTCCGTAATATTGCACACGATTCGAATCCGGAAGCACAGGGTTGCAAACCCGGGTTTTCCAAGGAAGAACGGCCCCAAGTCGAATGAGATTTTTCATACTCTTTGGGTGCATCTACACTGTGGAATTTAATGCAGTTTGATCCTGTCTGAAGTGCTGCAGCTCGATGCTGTGGGATGTAATCATTTTGCAAAGCCTTCTCTGGCAAATTACAACTGCCAGCATCCTGCAGCATTGAGTCTAAGTGGCGGTCAAATTAGTGCCAATACAACCAACATCATTGTTTCCCATCCAATATTGATAATGATAATGATAATAATAATAATAATAATAATAATTACATTATGTAACACGATTTTTGTTCCTGGCTTATAAATGCCTTTTCATAATTAGTTCTATCATAAAAAACATGGGGAAAGTTGATTAAACTGCAAAAACTTTGTCTTTACAGGACATCCTTCTATAGCTCATTTTGCTCTGGTTTTTCAATGGCTATCTCATTGAGTCTCAACCAATTCAACCACTGTATTGTCGAAGGCTTTCATGGCCGGAATCACTGGATTGTTGTAGGTTTTTTCGGGCTATATGACCATGTTCTAGAGGCATTTTCTCCTGACGTTTCGCCTGCATCTATGGCAAGCATCCTCAGAGGTAGTGAGGTCTGTTGGAACTAAGGAAAAGGATTTATATATCTGTGGAATGATCAGGGTGGGACAAAGGACTCTTATCTGTTGGAGCGAGGTGTGAATGTTTCAACTGACCACCTTGATTAGCATTTGATGGGTTCACAGTACCTGGAGCAATCTTTTGTTGAAAGGTGATTAGATGTCCTTGTTTGCTTCCTCTCTGTTGGAATTTAAATCTAATCACCTCTCAACAAAAGATTGCTCCAGGTACTGTGAGCCCATCAAATGCTAATCAAGGTGGTCAGTTGAAACATTCACACCTAGCTCCAACAGACAAGAGTCCTTTGTCCCACCCTGGTCATTCCACAGATATATAAACCCTTTTCCTTAGTTCCAACAGACCTCACTACCTCTGAGGATGCTTGCCATAGATGCAGGCAAAACGTCTGGAGAAAATGCCTCTACAACACGGTCATATAGCCCGAAAAAACCTACAACAACCCAATTCAACCACTGCCAAAAGGGACAGTTTCATCTATGCTGATGATTGTGCCATCACCACTCAAGCAGGAAGCTTTGAAATGGTTGAACCGAAGCTCTCAGAAGGTTTAGGTGCTCTTACTGCCTATTACAGGGAAAACCAGCTGATTCCTAATCCATCTAAAATGCAGATGTGTGCTTTTCACCTGAAGAACAGACAAGCATCCCGAGCTCTGAGGATTACCTGGGAAGGAATCCCACTGGAGCATTGCAGCACATCCAAATATCTGGGAGTCATTCTGAACCGTGACCTGACTTACAAAAATCACTGCTTGACTATCAAGCAAAAAGTGGGTGCTAGAAACAATATCATATGAAAGCTGACTGGCACAACCTGGGGATCACAACCAGACACAGTGAAGACATCTGCCCTTGCGCTTGGCTACTCTGCTGTTGAGTATGCATGTCCAGTGTGGAGCACATTTCACCATGCTAAAACAGTGGATGTGGCTCTTAATGAGACATGCCACATTATCACAGAATGCCTATGCCCAACACCACTGGAGAAATTACACTGTTTAGCTGGCACCACCTGACATCCATTGGGAAGTAGCAACCAACAATGAAAGAACCAAAGCAGAGACATCTCCAACCCATCCTCTGTTTGGATATCAGCCTGCATGCTAATGCCTTAAATCAGGAAATAGATTTCTATGATCTACAGAGATACTCGCAGGAACATCTTAGCAAGTGAGAGTCCAAAAGTGGCAGGCTAAAACCTGGAACCTCAATCAGTGGCTGAGACCAGATGAGAAACTCCCTCCTGGGCAACCTGGAAGGTGCTGACCAGGTTGAGCTCTGGCACCACGAGATGCAGAGCCAACCTTAAGAAATGGGGCTACAAAGTGGAGTCCACGACATGTGACTGCGGAGAAGAGCAAACCACAGACCACTTACTTCAATGCGGCTTGAGCCCTGCCACATGCACAATGGAGGACCTCCTCACAGTGACACCAGAGGCACTCCAAGTAGCCAGCTACTGGTCAAAGGACATTTAGCATCATATTTAGGTTTTAACTTTGCTTCTGGTTTCTAATGCATTTTAACCATACCCTCAATTCGCTTCTGACACGATAAATAAAATAAATAAACCAACATTGTTTCTGCCTCTGTTTTTGAGTTTCTTTATTTACTGTTACGATTTTAGAGTTTATTTACTCTTATAATTTTAGAGAAAACAGGGGAAGTCCAGACAAGAAACAAGCACTTCCCAACAAAGGATTGCCCCAGGCAGGAAGCAGCCAGAACTTGAAAACTGCTAGGCCATTAAATGCTAATCAAGGTGGCCAATTGAAACATTCACACCTACCTCCAACAGACAAGAGTTCTTTCTCCCACCCTGGACATTATTCCACAGATATATAAACCCAATTTTCCTAGTTTCCAACAGACCTCACAACCTCTGAGAACGCCTGCCATAGATGCAGGCGAAACGTCAGGAGAGAATGCTTCTGGAACATGGCCATACAACCCGAAAACACACAACTGAGTGATTCTGGCCATTGAAAGCCTTCCACAATACATAGAACAACTACTTCCATAGTAAGGACCTCACAATTAAATAGGAAATACTACTTTCAAACCAGGAACAGATAATATTGTTACATAGTGTTGTTGTTGTTGTTGTTGTTGCTATTATTATTATTATTATTATTATTATTATTATTATTATTTTCCTTATCTGCCTCACCTGCTTAGCATCCAAGATCTGGTTCCTTTAATGTATTGTATTATTTAGTAAATTAATTTGACATTACTCGTCCTCGTTACGAAGTCGAGACCCCCAAAATACTTACTGCGGGATGCAGCTACACTGTAGACTTAAAGCAGTTTGATACCACTTTCGACTGCTATGAAATCCTGGGAGTTGCAGTTTTGGTGTGGCGCCAGCACTCTTGAGACCTTGTGAAACTACAACTCTCAGGAATCCATTGCATGGAGCCATGGCAGTTCCAATTGGGTGCCTAAACCGCATTAATTCTGCAATGTAGATGCAATGTTTTGTCTGTGCAAAATGCAAAAAATGAAAAGTGCATTTCCTTTTGCTTTTCACAGAATCAATCCTGAATTGCAATATATTGTGGGTTTTTCTTACCTTTGGGAAGAACAATAGTTCATTGTTTCCCATCCCTGCCCAAAATGATTGGAGATACGACTTCTCTAGTGCAAACTCACAAATCCTGAGAAAGGGTGCATCAATCTACACTGTGGAATTAACCCAGTTTGGTGCCACTTGCAACTGCCATAGCTTAATGTTTGAGAATCATGGGAGGTTGTCATTTGGGAAGGCTCTCCTTGGCAAGGAAGGCTCAAGAATGTACAGGATTTCCATAGCAACTAAAGTGGCATTAAACTGCGTTAAAACTACAGTGTAGAACCTGGGAAATGCTGCCAAGGAAGGGACAAATTAAAGAGACAGGTCCGGTCCCATTTGGGATCTATGGCACAGGGCAGCAGTTCTGATAAAAATGCTTAGGAAGTTCTCCCTTGGTTCAGAGAGCATATGTTTACATCTAGATGAATAGATCTCGGGTGCATCTACACTGTAGAATTAATGCAGTTTAGAACCACTTGGACTGCCATGGCTTAATGCTATGGTGTCTTGGGAGTTTGGCAGAGAAGGCTCAAGACTTTGTAAAACTACAACTCCCAAGGATCCCCACAGCATTGAGATATGGCAGTTCCAAGTGGTGTCCAAACCGCATTAATTCCACAGTGTAGACACACTCCCGCTCTTTTCCTCCTTCAAATAAAGAAGAATCGGATATTTGGGGTCCCATGTTTAATAAAACGAAAGAAGCCCCCAAAGTTGCCCCTTCCTCTGCAGATGGCTGGAAAGCTCTCCCAAAATAATAGTATTGGAAGGGTCCCCAAAGGTCATCTAGTCCAACCCCATCCTGCCAAGATGGCACGATCCAAACCCTCCTGACAGATGGCCATCCAATTTCACTGTCATCAGTAGGTTAATGGAGAAAATTGGGCTTGGAAAGGCATCCCCCAAAAGTCATCTAGTCCAACCCCATCTTACCAAGATGGCACGATCCAAACCCTCCTGACAGATGGCCATCCAATTTCACTGTCATCAGTAGGTTCATGGAGAAAATTGGTTTTGGAAAGGCGTCCCCCAAAGGTCATCTAGTCCAACCCCATTCTGCCAAGATGGCACAATCCAAACCCTCCTGACAGATGGCCATCCAATTTCATTGTCATCAGTAGGTTCATGGAGAAAATTGGTCTTGGAAAGGGGAACCCCAAAGGCCATCTAGTCCACCCCCTTTCTGCAATAAAGGACGGCACCATCTGATCTCTCCCGAGAGATGACCATTCAATTATAAACATAAGAAATAGAATCAAAGACTTCAAGAGTTGGAAGTGGGAACCCAGCCCAGACCTCTTTCTGCCATAAAGGAAGGCACAATCCGATCCCTCCTGACAGATAGCCTCTGCTTAACACAATGTTTTCCCCTTTGTTGTAGAAGAGTTGCAAGGATCCCCCAAAGGGCATCTACTCCAACTCCTTTCTTTCCTCCAGGCAGGAAAAGCACCTCCAAACCCTCCTGACAGATGGCCATCCAGCCTCATCTGTCCCCATCCTTTTCACTTTGGACCACACTTCACCATTGATCTCTTTCCCTCCTTTAGATGCCCAGCCATCAAAAACCCTGCAAATCCGGCAAACCAATGGCATTATCTTTTTTCCTGGGCGGTTTATGGTTTGGCTATTCCCTCCCTCTCCCAATTTTGGAATATAAAAAAGAGTTTTTGGTTTGCTTTTGTTGTTGTCTTTCTCTATTGAGAGTGTGTGCTTCGCAAGGAAGAAAGTCTGAGTGCAGGCCAAGGAGGCGGAAGGGTCGGAGGAACCGGAAAGGGGTCTTTCCCCTCTAAAAGTCCTAAATGACGTTTTCAAAGAGTTGCATGGAGTTCATGATGTTCTCGTCCTGGAAAGAGAAAAGGAAAGAAAGGTGACAAGAATCAGGTTCAGCATTGGTTCCGGGTATATTGACTTGGAAATCAGCAATAGAAGACAATAATAATCCATATAAATAAAAATGTAATGTTCGTTTGTGATACCATCAGAACTCAAAAACCACTAGGGGAATTGACGCCAAATTTGGACACAAGACACCTAACAACCCAATGTATGTCCTCCACTCAAAAAAATTGATTTTGTCATTTGGGAATTGTCGTTGCTGGGATTTATAGTTTACCTACAATCAAAGAGCATTCTGAACTCCACCAATGATGGCATTGGGCCAAACTTAGCACACAGGGCTCCCATGACCAACAGAAAAAACTGGAAGGGTTTGGTAGACATTGCCTTGAGTTTGAGAATTGTAGTTCACCCACATCCAGAGAGCACTGTGGACTCAAACAATGATGGATCTGGACCAAACTTGGCACGAATATTCCATATGCCCAAATATGAACACAGATGGAGTTTAAGGGAAATAGACCTTGACATTTGTGAGTTGTAGTTGCTGGGATTTATAGTTCACCTACAATCAAAGAGCATTCTGAACTCCACCAAGGATGGAATTGAACCAAACATGGCATACAGGACTTCCATGACCAACAGACCACACTGCAAGGGTTTGGTGGGCATTGACCTTGAGTTTGGGAGTTGTAGTTCACCTACATCCAGAGAGCACTGTGGACTCAAACAATGATGGATCTGGACCAAACTTGACACAAAAATTCCATATGCCTAAATATGAACACAGATGGAGTTTGGAGGAAATAGACCTTGACATTTGTAGTTACTGGGATTTATAGTTCACTACAATTAAAGAGCATTCTGAAACCCACAAACGACAGAAATGGGCAGACTTCCCACACAGAACCCCCATGACCAACAGAAAATACTTAATGCCATCCAGTCCAACTATCTTCACCAGGGCAAGAAAATTTAATCAGAGCCCTCCTGACAAAGAGCCATCCAGTCATAAATATAGATAGATAAGATTCTCACACACAGAGAGATATAGTATCATAGATTTGAAAGAGACCCTTAAAGAAGGACTATGATATGTTGCATATTCCAGAGTAGGCAAACCAGACACTCTCCACATCAACACTGACAAAGAAACAGCAAGAAATACTGTTTACCCACAAGCATAAAGGAATTACATATATTAGAAACCAACACTTTCTCATTACTTTATTTTCCAGATCACCAGACTGGGCCACAGCAATGCGTGGCAGGGGACAGCTAGTAATAATAATAATAATAATAATAATAATAATAATACCGTATTGACTTAAGTCTCATGCACCATCGCATCTAATATGCAGCTAATACTTTTTTTATTTCAGTGTTTTGAAAATTGAGGTGCGCATTAGATTCAATGCTGCATTTGACTGAAGTCATTATTATTAATATTATTATTATTATTTACTTCTTTCTGCATTATTCCTTCCTGCATCCATTAAAAGTATTACTATTATTATTATTATTTGATACATAACAAGATTAATACACACCAAACAACACCAAACATCAGTGAACCCATCAGTCTCAGGATGATCTAAAACATAGGGTATTTGCATAGAGGTAGCCTGGCTGTTGTTGCCTGGAGGCACCCTCTGTTTGGGAGGTGTTAACTGGCCCTTGATTGTTTGCTGTCTGGAGTTCCCCTGTTTCTGAGTAGCATTCCTTATTTACTGTCTTGATTCTGGTGGGTTTTTAATACTGGTAGCCAGATTTTGTTCATTTTCACGGTTTCCTCCTTTCTGTTGAAATTGTTCATGTGCTACTTATGGATTTCAGTCGCTTCCCTGTGTAGGTTGACATAATGGTTGTCAGAGTGGTCCAGCATTTCTGTGTTCTCAAATAAACTGCTGTGTCCAGGTTGGTTCATTAAGCACTCTGCTATATTATTATTATTGACACAAAAGCAATAATAATAATAATAATAATAATAATAATAATATAGCAGAGCGCTTAATGAATGCTTAATGAATTATTATTATTATTATTATTATTATTTGATACACAACAAGATTAGTACACAGCAAACAAGATCACTCTGTTGGCTTTTGTATTTGATCACATGTCAGACAGTTCCCAAGTGTCTAGGACTGTGGGATGTATTATTATTATTTATTATTATTAACTTTATTTATACCCCGCAAAATCTCCCGAAGGACTCGATGCGGCTTACAAATGTATTGGTGAATAATGTGTGCAGATCCGAATATTATTATTATTATTATTAAACTTTATTTGTACCCCGCTAGCATCTCCCGAAGGACTCGATGCGGCTTACAAAGGCCAAGGCCTCAATACACAACACAACAATACACTCAAAGCAAATTAAAAACAATTAAAGCAGTATTAAAACAACAAAACCACAAGCAATAAACAATACATCAACAAGATAAAACTGGGCCAGGCCAGAGTAAAGGGTACAGGATTAAAAAGTGCTGATGTGACAGGTGATATTATAGGGCAATAGAATGGCCTTTTGCAGCTGGCAGGTGGTAATTTTGCCGATTGTGTTTAAGTGCAGGCCAAGGTCTTTAGGCACTGCACGCAGTGTGCCAATCACCACTGGGACCACCTTGACTGGCTTGTGCCAGAGTCTTTGCAGTTCGATCGTTAAATCCTCATAATAACTCGGGACTATGTCTGTTCTTGTTTTTATTGTACGTATTTTAAAGTAAATTGTATTGTTTTAATCTACTGCTGTAAACTGCTTCGAGACAAATTGGGAGTAGCGGTATAAAAGTCAAATAAATAAAATAAAATAAAATAAAATAAAATCAAATCATGATTATTATTATTATTAAATATTTTTTTAATTATTATTGTCACCATCATCATCCTGTCTTCTATTTCTTTTCTATTATTATTATTATTATTATTATTATTATCCTTTTGCAGATTGTGATTTTACATTGTCTACTTTCCTATGATTGCAGAGAATGTCTTGCAAAGCATCGGACAAATGTGCCTCTAGCTGCTATTATTATTATTATTATTATTATTATTATTATTATTATTATTTCTTCCTATGGGGACTCAAGGCGGCTAACAATCCTACACTTTAAAAGTGCAGTACAACACAATACAACTGTGTTGAATTGGTTATGACTCTATCAGATACTAGGTGGAAAACTATAGCAAAATGCAAAAACAAAGTTTATGCAGTTTAATAAACTTTCCCCATGTTTTAATGATTGAAACAATTAGGAAATGACATTTATAACCCAGGAACACAAACCGTGTTACATAATACAATAATAATAATAATAATAATAATAATAATAATAATAATTCGTTCCACCAGCTATTTATGATTCATTCTGCAGCAAGCTAAGGACCAAATCCAGTCTGGCAAAATATTCCAGTTTAAAGAGCAAATGCGTACTGATCAGAAGATCCATCCAACTAACACAACAAGCTATGATTGGATGAAGGTAATACTCTCCAAAAAATACATTTCAAAATATGTGTAACTTTGCTGTCATATTCAAGAAAGCTTAATGCAACCTCACCTTTTGACATGTCTCTAGGAACTCTTCAATGGTGACCACACCGTCCTGGTTTTTGTCCATTTTCTGAAATACAGAACGATAGATGCCTGGTCTATCTTTAATCAATACATTGCCTTCCAAGAGTATCACAGGCTGAGTATCTATGCCGTTTAACCCCACTTGAACTGCCATGGTTCAATGCCACAGAATTATGGGAGTTTTCCAAGGACACTAGCCTTCTCTGCCAAAGGGGGCTGGAGCCTCACCAAATAACAATTGCCTTGAGAAGGTTATAAAGGAGGGTGCTTTATCTGGAAATATGTAAACAAGTAGGGAAAGAACTAGATGACCTCTGGGGACCCCTTCCAATTCTGGGATCTTGAATGGAATGGAGTAGATGACCTCTGGGGACCCCTTCCAATCCTGAGACCTTGCATGGAATAGACTAAATGACCTCTGGGGATCCCTCCCAATTCTGGGATATTGCATGGAATGGACTAGATGACCTCTGGGGACCCCTTCCAATCCTGAGACCTTGCATGGAATAGACTAGATGACCTCTGGGGACCCCTCCCAATTCTGGGATCTTGCATGGAATGGACTAGATGACCTCTGGGAACCCCTTCTAATTCTGGGATCCTACATGGAATGGGCTAGATGACCTCTGGAGACCCCTTCCAATTCAGGGATCTTGCATGGAATGGACTAGATGACCTCTAGAGACCCCTTCTAATTCTGGGATCCTACATGGAATGGACTAGATGACCTCTGGGGACCCCTCCTAATTCTGGGATCTTGCATGGAATGGACTAGATGACCTCTAGGGACCCCTTCCAATTCTGGGATCCTGCATGGAATTGACTAGATGACCTCTGGGGACCCCTTCCAATTCTGGGATCTTGCATGGAATGGACTAGATGACCTCTAGGGACCCCTTCCAATTCTGGGATCCTGCATGGAATTGACTAGATGACCTCTGGGGACCCCTTCCAATTCTGGGATCTTGCATTGAATGGACTAGATGATCTCTAAGTACTCCTTCCAAACAAAAACAACACCCTATTTGGCTTCTGTGACAATCCATGGCTAGAAAATCCCAATTATTTTCTGTCTATAGCAATTGCAAAGGGGTCTATGGCTTAATGGGATATGTAGTGCATTGATGTCAATGCATTAATGCAGGAGGAAGTGAAGCAGGGCAAACAGGTATGGAAAGGGAAGTTTGAAGTAGGCTTTAAGTTCCAGCCTTCTCTCTCTCTCTCTTTGGGATGGATTATTGATATGTGTTCCATTGAGACTCATTACGGTGGAATAATGTAACACCCATCATCCTGCTTCAATGGCCTCCCAGTCTCTCCTTTTCGTACCTGGAAGAACTTCTCCACGTGTTCAATCGGAGCATCGTCCCTTAAGATCGGATAGGTGTAGCGTCCCATCATGTCGTAGATGGACTTCATGATGGCCAACATCTCCTGGGAGAGAAAGAGAGCAAAGCTGATGGGAATTAGAGTCCAAGGGGGAAAATGGGAATTTTTACATGGAGATCTCCCTCCAGTAGCAGTCAAAAAGCCTGATGCCCATACCTATCCCTTCCCCATGCTGAATGTGGTAAGATAAGGAATGTAGAATTAATAGAGTTTGGTCCTTGGCTCATGCTATAGAGAATCCTGGGAGTTGCAGTTCTACATCACCTTTAGCCTTCTACTAATGCCTCCCCAAGCTAGAACTTCCAAGATGTGTGCCTCCCGATGGTTGGAAAAGTCAATCTTTGGGACGACAACACCCAGAGATATTGGAACTCGGAGACTCTTTGGTTGGTGTTTGTCAAGTGCTTGGAATAGTACTTATTTACTTGCTTACTTACTTAGGCAATCCCTTGTTGGACGAGTAGGATAGTCTTCCAAGACAAGTGTACTGGTGGGTTCGTAGGTGACCGTGGAGCCTTGATCTTCTTGATCTGCATCTTCTCCCACAGTGAGGGCATTGGTTTCCAGATGGAATGCAGTCCTGGTCGGGGGTTGGCTTGACACGCCTTCTTCTAGGCACGTTTCTCTCTTTTGCTCTCCATTCATGCCTCTTCAAATTCTACAGCACTGTTGGTCACAGCTGACCTCCAGCTGGAGCTCTCAAGGGCCAGGGCTTCCCAGTTCTCAGTGTCTATGCCAGAGTTTTTAAGGTTGACTTTGAACCCATCTTTAAATCTCTTTTCCTGTCCTCCAACATTCCGTTTTCTGTTCTTGAGTTCGGAGTAGAGCAACTGCTTTGGGAGACGGTGGTCGGGCATCCGGACAACGTGGCCGGTCCAGCGGAGTTGATGGTGGAGGACCATCGCTTCAATGTTGCAGTCTTTGCTTCTTCCAGCATGCTGACATTTGCCCGCCTGTCTTCCCAAGAGATTTGCAGGATTTTCCAGAGGCAGCACTGCTGGAATTGTTTCTAGGAGTTGCATGTGACGTCTGTAGACCACGTCTCGCAGGCATATAGCAGGGTTGGGAGGACAATAGCTTTATAAATAGGCACCTTGGTATCCCTACAGATGTCCCAGTCCTCAAATGCTCTCTGCTTCATTGAGAAAAAAGCTGCACTCGCAGAGCTCTGGCGGTGTTGTATTTCAGTGTCAATGTTGACTTTTTTGGAGAGGTAGCGGAAATGGTCAACATTTTCTAATGTTACGCCATTAAGTTGTATTTCTGGCATTAGAGAGGGGTTGGCTGATGACTGCTGGAAGAGCACTTTGGTTTTCTCGATGTTCAATGACAGGCCGAGCTTCTCGTATGCTTCTGCGAAGGTGTTTAGAGTGGCTTGTCGGTCTTCCTCTGAATGCGCACAGACAACGTTGTCATCAGCATATTGGAGTTCTATAACAGATGTTGTTGTAACCTTGTATTTCCAGCTGGAGTACAAAACCTGTAACTCCTTAACTGGGGTTTTTTATTGCAATTCCCAGCATACCCAGAGTGGCTTTCCATGGCCAAGCCAGGCTTCGAACCCAGACCTCAAATGCACATACCTCTTTGGTGATGTATCCGTCCTTGTTGATGTCATAGAGATTGAAGGCCCAGCTGAGTTTCTCATGCACTGTCCCTCGCAGAAGGATAGAGAGGCCAACCACAAAATCCTGCAAAAGGGAAGGAAGGACACTCAGAAAACTAGGTCTCTCCGAGGGGGATGTGTAGCATGAGATGTCACCCAAGTGCCCAACCCAAGCAGGTAAAGCCTCAGTCTGCAGGTTATTTCCAAGACTGAGATTGGCGCCCATTCTTTGCCTGCCCACTTCATATTATTATTATTATTATTATTATTATTATTATTAGTATTAGTATTGGTATTGGTATTATTATTACTAGACACAGTTGAAGAAATGGGAATCTGCAACTTTACCTCAAAACGGATGGCTCCATTCCGTTCGACGTCGAAAGCGTTGAAGAGGAAGTGGGCATACATGGTGGCATCTGCAAAAAGCACCAAAACAAAGGCTACTAGGACTATTTGCTCCTTGCCCAGCAACCAGCCTTCCCAAGCCAATGGCTACTATATCAATTGCTGTGCCCTGAATGACCTTCCCAGGCCAATGGTCACTAAAACATTTGCAGCACCAATCCCGAGTGACCTTTCCAAGCCAATGGCTGCTTAACCAATTGCTATGCCAATCTCGACTGACCTTCCCAAGGTAATGAACACTATGCTAATTGCGATGCCAACCCTGAATGACCTTCCAAGGCCAATGGACACTATGCCAATTGCTGTGCCAATCTCGACTGACCTTCCCAAGTTAATGAACACTATGCTAATTGCGATGCCAACCCTGAATGACCTTCCAAGGCCAATGGACACTATGCCAATTGCAGTGCCAATCCTGAATGACCTTCCCAGGGCAATGGACGCTAAACCAATTGCTGTGCCAGCTGCAAATGACTTTCCCAGACCAATGGCTACTATATTAAATGTTTTGCCAACCCTAAATGATCTTCCCAAGTCAATGGCTACTATATCAATTGCTATGTCAGCCCAAATGACCTTTCGAGGCCAATGAACACTGTGCCAATTGCAGTGCCAATACCGAATGACCTTCCCAGGGCAATGGACGCTAAACCAATTGCTGTGCCAGCTGCAAATGACTTTCCCAGACCAATGGCTACTATATTAAATGTTTTGCCAACCCTAAATGATCTTCCCAAGTCAATGGCTACTATATCAATTGCTATGTCAGCCCAAATGACCTTTCGAGGCCAATGAACACTGTGCCAATTGCAGTGCCAATCCCGAATGACCTTCCCAGGCCAATGGATGCTAAACCAATTTCTATGCCAACCCCGAATGACCTTTCCAAGTCAATTGTTGCTTTACCAATTGCTGTGCCAATCTGAAATGATCTTCCTAGGCCAATGGATGCTAAACCAAGTTCTATGCCAACCCCGAATGACCTTTCCAAGATAATTGTTGCTTAATCAATTGCTGTGCCAATCTTGAATGATCTTCCCAGGCCAATGGACACTAAACCAATTGCTATGCCAGCCCCGAATTACCTTCCCACGCCAATGGACGCTAAACCAATTGCTGTGCCGGCCGCTAATGTCTTTCCCAGGCCAATGGCTACTATATTAATTGCAATGCCAACCCCAAATGATCTTCCCAAGCCAATGGCAACTATATCAATTGCAATGCCAACCCCGAATTATCTTCCCAAGCCAATGGCTACTATATCAATTGCTATGCCAGCCCAAATGACCTTCTGAGGCCAATGAACACTATGCCAATTGCAGTGCCAATCCCGAATAACCCTCCCAGGCCAATGGATGCTAAACCAATTTCTACGCCAACCCTGAATGACCTTTCCAAGTCAATTGTTGCTTTACCAATTGCTGTGCCAATCTCGAATGATCTTCCCAGGCCAATGGATACTAAACCAATTATTGTGCCAGCGGCAAATGACTTTCCCAGGCCAATGGCTACTATATTAATTGCTATGCCAGCCTCAAGTGACCTTCCCAGGCCAATGGACACTATATCAATTGCAGTGCCAATCCCGAATGACCATCCCAAGGCCAATGGCCACAATAGCCATTCCTGAACCCTTTGCGCAAAGACTCACCTCCTTGGGGGAAGAACTGGGCATAGATCAGCTTGAAGGTCTCCTCGTCGACCAATCCGCTGGGACATTCCTGCCAAAGCAAAGTACAAGGAGGTCACGCCAGGGAGGTGCGAGTGGCAAACACACATCTGTGGCCAACTTTTGGATATTTATTTTGGGCCAAAGTTCCCTGAAGGCACTAAATCTGATCCAATCTTGGAAGCTAAGCAGGGCTGGCCCTGGTGAGGACTTGGATGGGCAGCTCCCAGAGAATAGCAGAGGCTATATATGCAGTTTGAACCCACTTGACCTTTCATGGCTCAATGCCATCGAATAGGGGGAGGCACAGTTTGTCAGTTCAAGTGATGTCAAACCGCATTAATTCTACAGTGCAGATGCACCCAAGAAATAGTTGCAGGTCCAGTTCTCACGGTTGCAAATCTATGTGTTTATCCAATGGAGGAATTTCCACTTTTGTATAGCTTTCTCCTTCTTCTTGCGCTTTTAAAAACATCCAGGCAGAGATAACTTTTCCGGGCAAGAGGCGGTACTTATTTATTTATAAGGCGATGGGGAAAGCGCCTGTCGGCTAAGTTTCTGCTCAATGCAAAGGCAGAGGGCCAGTAAACATACTTTAGAAGTTGCCGGGTATTGGCAGTCTTTAAAAAATATCTTCTAAGGGTGCATCCTCACTATAGATTTACGCCGGTTTGAGGCCACTTTGGCTGAATACTATGGAATCAGGGAAGGGGATGGTGACCCCAGAGGTCATCCAGTCCAACCTTTTCCTGCCATAAAGGAAGGCACACTCAAAGCCCTCCCAACAGATGGCCATCTATTGGGCCCTCACTGGTTCTCAGTCTTCCTGATGTCGTGACCCCTTAATGCAGTTCCTCATGTTTTGGTGACCCCCAAAGTTGTGCCAAAACACACATTTCTGTGCATCCTTCTATTCTCTCTGCAAATGAAATACCATCACTTAACCCCATGCTTCCAAGGCTGGTAGGGTCGGAGGAGATTGATTTTGTCATTTGGGAGTTGTAGTTGCAGGGATTTATAGTTCACCTACAACCAAAGAGCATTCTGAACTCCACCAACGATGGAATTGAACCAAACTCCCCACACAGAACTCCCACGACCAACAGAAAATACTGGAAAGGGTTGGTGAGAATTGGCACAAATAGCAGATATGCCCAAATATGAATACTGTTGGGGTCGGAGGGGACTGATTTTGTCATTTGGAAATTGTAGTTGCTGGGATTTATAGTTCATTTACAATCAAAGAGCATTCTGAACTCCACCAACGATGGAATTGAACCAAACTTGGCACACAGAACTCCCTTAACCGACACAAAATACTGGAAGGGTTTGGTGGGCATTGACCTTGAGTTTGGGAGTTGTAGTTCACCTACATCCAGAGAGCACTGTAGACTCAAACAATGATGGATCTGGACCAAACTTGGCACAAATCCTCAATATGCCCAAATGTGAACACTGGTGGAGTTTGGGGAAAACAGACCTGGACATTTGGAAGTTGCAGTTGCTGAGATTTATAGTTCACCTACAATCAAAGAGCATTCTGAACCCCACCAATGATAGAATTGGGCCAAACTTCCCACACAGAATGCTGAGTCTTTGGCAACCCCTCTGACACCCCCTCATGACCTCCCCCGGGGGTCCTGACCCCAAGTTTGAGGAACGCAATCTTAGACCTAGTCAAAATAACTTGTCCCAAAGCCTCTCCTAATTCACTGCAGTCCATTTCCTGGTATTGCTGCCTCTTTGCTCCTAGACTCAATCGATGGATCAGCACTCTCCGCTTTAAGACTGAGTCTTTCATGTCATTCAGCAAAGGCTGAATGAAGAGGGAAATTTTGGCACTCCCTTCTGGGCACATTAATGCATCTGGAGGAGTGAAGCCTCCTTTTTAAAAAAATCCCAAACTGAAGCCTTATTGGATCCCGAGTGTGAAACTGGCCTTTGTTAATTCAGTTCATAATCACAGGGTAGACTGTTTGGGACAGTTGGGGTTGCACCGGATGACCTTTGGGACCCCTTCTGACTCTACAAAGCTATGTTTCTAACAGAGTGCTCCAAAGCCATTTGTGGTCACATCAATAGCGCCACGACCACAAGTAGGAAGCAGTTACAACATATAAGTCTAAGCAAGAAGCCGCCCCCCTCGGACTCACGTTCTTGAAGCCTCGGTAAAGGGACTGGAGCTCTTTCTTGCTGAATTTGGTCACAAGCTGCAACTGGTCCAGGCCTTCGGGCTGATGCCGGATGGTTGAAAGCTCCAACTCGCTATCGCTGCTGTCTGCAAAGGAGGAAAAGAAGGTCGGATTTGGCAAACAGGGTCACAGAAAGGGTGCAAAACCTAGCCCCATTGCTAGAGTTGGAGAACTGAACAGATTGAGCAGTCAGATATTTTGAGAGTAACTACTTGATCATTGGCAACCTTTGTCCCCGGATTAGTATATTTCACTCCGTTTCCTATATTCTGCCCCAAATTGAATATTGGTGGACAGGAAAAGAGATTGAAAGATGGGCTTAAAGCATAGACACCAAGAGAATGGGAAGCCCTTGAGCGCTTCAGCTGGAGGTCAGCTGTGACCAGCAGTGCTGCAGAATTTGAAGAGGCACAAATGGAGGGGGAAAGGGAGAAACGGGCCAAACGGAAGGTGCATCAAGCCAACCCTGACTGGGACCGCCTTCCATCTGGAAACCAATGTCCTCACTGTGGAAGAACATGCTGATCAAGAATAGGGCTCCACAGCCACCTACGAACCCACCGCCAAGACACTGCACTTGGAAGGCCATCATACTCGGACAACGAGGGATTGCCTAAGTAAGTATATTTTACTCAATTTCCTATCTTCTGCCCCAGATTTGTCCTCATTTCTCCCAAATTTGCCACTTTTAATCCCAAACTTGTTACGATTTTGCCGTAAACTTGCCATGTTTACCTCCAAACTTGCTACTTTTGGCCCCAAATTCACTACTTTCGGCCCCAAATTTACCACCATGTGCCTTTTTCAACTCCAAGCTGCCACTTTTTGTGATAAACTTGCCATTTTTAGCCTCAAATTTGATATTTTGCCCCCAAATTAGCTATTTTTTAAAATTAAAGTTTTCGCCTCAATTTTACAATTTTCCCTTCTGCCAAATTTACAAGATTCTGTCAAAAATTTGCCACTTTTTTTGCTCCAAATTCACAATATTTCTCCCCAGCTGTATCACTTTTAGCCTCACTTTTTGCCCAATTCCCAATTCACAACTTTTTGCCCTGCTTGCCATTTTTTTCTGCTCCAAATTATTATTATTATTATTATTATTATTATTATTATTATTATTATTATTATTAACACAACAAGATGAGTACACAGCAAACAATATCACTCTGCTGGCTTTTGTATTGGATCCCACGTGTCTAGGACTATGTGATGTATCGGCAAATAATGTGTGCATATCCAAGTTGGGTGGCCTTCTGCAGCTGACAGGTGGTGTTTTTGTCAACACCGATTGTTTTTAAGTGCAGGCCAATGTCTTTAGGCACTACACCCTGTGTGCCAATCACCACTGGGTACACCTTTACTGGCGTGTACCAGAATCTGTGCAGTTCAATTTTTAAATCCTCGTATCGTGTCAGCTTTTTCAGTTGCTTCTTGTTAATCCTGCTGTCACCTGGGACTGCAACATCGACAATCCACACTTCGTTTTTTTCCACGATCGTGAAGTCAGGAATAATAATAATAATAATAATAATAATAATAATAATAATACTCTGTCAGTCCAAAACTCTGTCAGTCTGAATTCAAAAGTCCCAGAGTAGTTTGACGTGTTCACTTCTGTAACTTTTTCCAGCTTGTTAATAATAATAATAATAATAATAATAATAATAATTATATCCCGCTTTATCTCTCCCAAAGGAGACTCAAAGAAGCTTAAGTTGTGGTGACCTCACAACCCCAAAGTTTCTTAGATGAAACTGACCATCTGAATCCATCTCAACCTGTTTTCAGGCTTGGTTACGGAACTGAAATGTCATTGGTTGCCTTGGTGGATAATTTCCGAAAGAGCTAGATGGGGGGAGTATTTCCCTGTTGGTTCTCCTGGACCTCTCAATGGCTTTTGAAACCATCAACCATGGTCTCCTTCTGGGCCAACTCTATGGGATGGGAATGGAAGGCACTGTTTTCCAGTGGCTCTGGTCCTTTTTGGAGGGGTGATCCCAGATGGTTGAGCTGGAGGACTCCTGTTCGACTCCCTGGCCTCTGGCCTGTGGGATCCCGCAGGGCTAAATTCTGCCCCCCATGCTGTTTAACATTTACATAAAACCACTGGGAAGATCATCTAGAGTTTTGGGGTTTGGTGACAAATCTATGCAGATGACACCCATCTCTATTACTCCTTTCCACCTAAAGCCAAGGATGCCGTTCTGGTCCTGAACCAGTGCCTGTCATCAGTGATGGACTGGATGAGGCTAATAAGTTGAAGGTAAATCCAGACAAAACAGAGGTACTCCTGGTCAGTTGAAAGACGGAACCGGGTATAGGGTTACAGCCTGTTTCGATGGGGTCACACTCTCCTTGAAGACACAGATTCTCAGTCTGGTGGTGATCCTGGACTCATCGCTGACCCCGGAACCTCAGGTGTCGGAGGCCAGGAGTGCCATCGCAGTGTTAAAACTTGTGTGCCCATGTACTGTCGAAGGCTTTCATGGCTGGAATCAGTGGGTTGTTGTAGGTTTTTTCGGGCTATATGGCCATGTTCTAGAAACATTCTCTCCTGACGTTTCACCTGGATCTATGACAAGCATCCTCAGAGGTTGTGAGGTCTGCTGGAAACTAGGCAAGTGGGTTTATATCTCTGTTGAATGTCCAGAGTGGAAGAAAGAAGTCTTGTCTGTTTGAGGTGTGAATGTTGCAATTAGCCACCTTGATTAGCATTGAATAGCCTTGCAGCTTCAAAGCCTGGCTGCTTCCTGCCTGGGGGTATCCTTTGTGATTGTTTGGACATTCCACAGATATATAAATCTCATTTGCCTAGCTTCCAACAGACCTCACAAGCTCTGAGGATGCCTGCCTCAGATGTGGGCAAAACGTCAGGAGAGAATGCTCCTGGAGCATGGCCATACTGCCCAGAAAAGTCATAGCAACCCAATGACCTCACAGCCTCTGAGGATGCTTGCCATAGATGCAGGTGACACGTCAGGAGAGAATGCCTGTATAACATAGCCATATAGCCTGAAAAACCCACAACAACCTTGTGTGCCCATGCCTTGGGACGCCAGATCTGGCCATGGTAGTCCACGCCTTGGTTACTTCCCATCTGGACTACTGCAACCCTCTCTACATGGGGCTGCCTTTGAATATAGTTTGGAAGCTTCAGCTAGTTCTTTGAGCACTAGCCAGGTCACTAACTTGGGCTCTGTACAGGGAGAGAACAACTCCCATGTTGATCTGCTTCTGGGCTAAATACAAAGTGCTGGTTGTTACTGTTGTATCCCAGTGCAGAAACACCTTTGCCCTTAAACACCACTCCAGTATAGTAAAATCCAGCATGAGTCCTGCCCAATGCACAATGGAGGACCTTCTTACAGCAACACCAATGGCATTCCAAGTGGCTAGCTTCTGGTCAAAGGACATTTAATATAATGCCAAGTTTTAAAACTTTGTGCATTTTAAATGCATTACAACTGTACCCTTGGTTCACTTCTGATATCTGTATCTATATCTATATCTATCTATATCTATCTATATATATAATAAAGAAGAGTGTTTGTATCGGACAGAGGAATTGTGGAGGGCGGAAGGGTGGTGTATGTGCCAGCGTTCTGATTGGCCAGCCTGAAAGTTCCAACATTCGGATTGGCTGCCGCAGTGGTGCTATTTGCATATGGTCTCTGATTGGCCAGCTTCAATAGGAGCCCCTGGTGGAGAAAACAGTTCATGGCAGAAATGGGGACATGAGAAGGAAATTTGCATATGGTCTCTGATTGGCCAGCTTCAATAGGAGCCCCTGGTGGAGAAAACAGTTCATGGCAGAAACGGCGACATAAGAAGGAAATTTGCATATGGTCTCTGATTGGCCAGCCTCAAATCCAACATTCCAAGATGAGAAAGAGAGGGAAGGAAAGGGGGCTGGGTCAGAACACTACCAATACAGACCGAAATAGGCACACAGAGCCCCCATCACCCACTCTACATCCTACTGCAGTTTGGAGGAGTATGAACCATGGATGATGGGACTTGCAGTACCACCACTCACATTCTGAGACCGCTGTTAACCTTATCCAATGACTGATCAGGACCAAACTTCACACATAGACCTCTCATGACCCACTTTACGTCCTGGTGTGGTTTGGCCGGGGATGGACCGTGGATTAAGGGACTTGCAGTCCCATTGCTCATTCTTCAGACCACTGCAACCCTCATCCAATTACCAAAGAATACCAAACTTGGCACACTGAGTCTCCATGACGCACTCTACATCCAGGTGCAGTTTGAAGGAGGATGCACCATGGACGATGGGACTTGCAATACCTGCAGTCCCTTCCTAAGACCATTATAACTGCCAGCAATGATGGAGCAGGACCACAATTTACACAGAGAGTCCGCATAACTCACTCTACATCCTGGTGCGGTTTGGAAGAATTTGACAATGGATGATGGGATTTGCAATCACTTCACTCACTTCCTGAGACCACTGAGACCCACGCCAATGACTCATCAAGACTAAACTTGCCACATGGAACTCCAATGACCCACTCTACATCCTGGTGCACTTTAGAGGAGGGCAGACCATGGATGATGGGACTTCAAGTACCTCCACTCCCTTCCGAAGATTGCTGCAACCCTCTTCTAATGACCAATCAAGACCACACTTGGCAGACAGAGCCCCCATGATCCACTCTACATCCTGCTGCAATTTGAAAGGGGATGGACTTTGGATGATAGGACTTGCAATACCTTCACTCACTTACTGCCACCACTGCCACCCTCATCTAATGACTGATAAAGACCAAACTTGGGACACAGAGCCCCCATGACCCACTCTATATCCTGCTGCTGTTTGTAGGAGGATGGGCCATGGATGATGGGACTTTAAGTACCTTCACTCACTTCCTGAAAATAATGCTGCCATTATCCAAAGACCAATAAAGACCAAACTTGGCATACAGAACCGCCATTACCCACTTTCTCTAATAACCCGGGCAACGCCGGGTCCCCAAGCTAGTATATAATAAAGAAGAGTGTTTGTATGGGAAGGACAGAGGTGCGGAGGGCGGAAGGGGTATGTGCCAGCGTTCTGATTGGCTGCCGCTGTGGTGCTATTTGCATATGGTCTCTGATTGGGCAGCTTCAATAGGAGGCCCTGGTGGAGAAGAGGGCTCATGGCAGAAACGGGGCATGACAGAAGGAAATTTGCATATGGTCTCTGATTGGCCAGCCTCAAATCCAACATTCTGAGATGACAAAGAGAGGAAAGGAAAGGCCAAAGGGGGCTGGGTCAGAACACTCCCAATACAGACCGAAATAGGCACACAGAGCCCCCATCACCCACTCGACATCCTACTGCAGTTTGGAGGAGGATGAACCATGGATGATGGGACTTGCAGTACCACCACTCACATTCTGAGACCGCTGTTAACCTTATCCAATGACTGATCAGGACCAAACTTCGCACATAGACCTCTCATGACCCACTTTACGTCCTGGTGTGGTTTGGCCGGGGATGGACCGTGGATTATGGGACTTGCAGTACAATTGCTCAATTCTTCAGACTACTGCAACCCTCATCCAATTACCAATAAATGCCAAACTTGGCACACTGAGTCTCCATGACGCACTCTACATCCAGGTACAGTTTGAAGGAGGATGCACCATGGACGATGGGACTTGCAATACCTGCACTCCCTTCCTAAGACCATAACTGCCAACAATGATGGATCAGGACCACAATTTACACAGAGAGCCCGCATAACTCACTCTACATCTTGGTGCGGTTTGGAAGAATTTGACAATGGATGATGGGACTTGCAGTCATTTCACTCACTTCCTGAGACCACTGAGACCCAAGCCAATGACTCATCAAGACTAAACTTGGCACATGGAGCTTCAATGACCCACTCTACATCCTGGAGCACTTTGGAGGACGACAGACCATGGATGATGGGACTTCAAGTACCTCCACTCCCCAAGACTGCTGCAAAACTCATCTAATGACCAATCAAGACCAAAGTTGGCACACAGAGCCCCCATGACCCACTCTACATCCTGCTGCAGTTTTGGAGAAGGGTGGACCATGGATGATGGAACTTCCAGTACCTTCACTCACATTCTGAGACCTCTGAAAACCTCATCCAATGACGGATCAACACCAAACTTGGCACATAGACCTCTCATGACCCACTTTACGTCCTGGTGTTATTTGGAAAACTTTGGAGATGGATGATGGGACTTGCAGTACCTTTGCTCACTTCCTGAGACCACTGAGACCCTCGCCAATGACTAATCAAGACTAAACTTGGCACATGGAGCTCCAATGACCCACTCTACATCCTGCTGCAGTTTGGAGGAGGACAGACCATGGATGATGGGACTTCAAGTACCTCCACTCCCTTCCAAAGATTGCTGCAACCCTCTTCTAATGACCAATCAAGACCACACTTGGCACACAGAGCCCCCATGATCCACTCTACATCCTGCTGCAATTTGAAAGGGGGTGGACTTTGGATGATGGGACTTGCAGTACACTTACTGACACCACTGCCACCCTCATCTAATGACTGATAAAGACCAAACTTGGCACACAGAGCCCCCATGACCCACTCTATATCCTGCTTCTGTTTGTAGGAGGATGGGACTTCAAGTACCTTCACTCACTTCCTGAAAATAATGCAGCCGTTATCCAAAGACCAATAAAGACCAAACTTGGCATACAGAACCACCATTACCCACTTTCTCTAATAACCCGGGCAACGCCGGGTCCCCAAGCTAGTATATAATAAAAGAGAGTGTTTGTAGTGGAAGGGCAGAAGTGTGGAGGGCGGACGTGTTTGTGGCAGCTTTCCGATTGGCTAGCCTGAAAGTTCCAAGATTCTGATTGGCTGCCGCTGTGGAGCTATTTGCATATGGTCTCTGATTGGCCAGCTTCAATAGGAGCCCCTGGTGGAGAAGAGGGTTCATGGCAGAAACGGGGCATGACAGAAGGAAATTTGCATATGGTCTCTGATTGGCCAGCCTCAAATGCAAGATTCCGAGATGAGAAAGAGAGGAAAGGAAAGGCCGGGGGCTGGGTCAGAACACTCCCAATAGAGACCGAAATAGGCACACAGAGCCCCCATCACCCACTCTACATCCTACTGCAGTTTGGAGGAGGATGAACCATGGATGATGGGACTTGCAGTACCACCACTCACTTTCTGAGACCGCTGTTAACCTCATCCAATGACTGATCAGGACCAAACTTCGCGCATAGACCTCTCATGACCCACTTTACGTCCTGGTGTGGTTTGGCCGGGGATGGACCGTGAATTATGGGACTTGCAGTACCATTGCTGAATTCTTCAGACCACTGCAACCCTCATCCAATTACCGATAAATACCAAACTTGGCACACTGAGTCTCCATGACGCACTCTACATCCAGGTGCAGTTTGAAGGAGGATGCACCATGGACGGTGGGACTTGCAATACCTGCACTCCCTTCCTAAGACCATTACAACTGCCAACGATGATGGATCAGGACCACAATTTACACAGAGACCCAGCATGACCCACTCTACATCCTGGTGCGGTTTGGAAGAATTTAACAATGGATGATGGGACTTGCAGTCACTTCACTCACTTCTTGAGACCACTGAGACCCTCGCCAATGACTCATCAAGACTAAACTTGCCACATGGAGCTTCAATGACCCACTCTACATCCTGGAGCACTTTGGAGGACAACAGACCATGGATGATGGGACTTCAAGTACCTACACTACCCAAGACTGCTGCAAAACTCATCTAATGACCAATCAAGACCAACGCTGGCACACAGAGCCCCCATGACCCACTCTACATCCTGCTGCAGTTTTGGAGAAGGGTGGACCATGGATGATGGAACTTCCAATACCTTCACTCACATTCTGAGACCTCTGCAAACCTCATCCAATGACCGATCAAGACCAAACTTGGCACATAGACCTCTCATGACCCACTTTACGACCTGGTGTTGTTTGGAAAAATTTGGAGATGGATGATGGGACTTGCAGTACCTTTGCTCACTTCCTGAGACCACTGAGACCCTCGCCAATGACTCATCAAGACTAAACTTGCCACATGGAGCTCCAATGACCCACTCTACATCCTGCTGCAGTTTGGAGGAGGACAGACCATGGATGATGGGACTTCAAGTACCTCCACTCCCTTCCAAAGATCGCTGCAACCCTCTTCTAATGACGAATCAAGACCACACTTGGCACACAGAGTCCCCATGATCCACTCTACATCCTGCTGCAATTTGAAAGGGGATGGACTTTGGATGATGGGACTTGCAGTACCTTCACTCACTTACTGACAACACTGACACCCTCATCTAATAACTGATAAAGACCAAACTTGGCACACAGAGCCCCCATGACCCACTCTATATCCTGCTGCTGTTTGTAGGAGGATAGCCCATGGATGATGGGACTTTGAAGTACCTTCACTCACTTCCTGAAAATAATGCTGCCGTTATCCAAAGACCAATAAAGACCAAACTTGCCATACAGAACCGCCATTACCCACTTTCTCTAATAACCCGGGCAACGCCGGGTCCCCAAGCTAGTGATAAATAAAGAAATATAGGAACTGCGAAAGGACCAAGGAGAGTCCAGTGGCATTGGAAAGGTTTGCAAATGTATTACTGTTAATGCCTGAGCGTTCATGGATTGCAGCCCATTTCCCTTCCAGTCTTTTATGACCCATTGCCTAATTGTAAGGGACCGCAGGATATTGTTTTGGGATTGCCTCTTAAAACATTGTTCCTATAACATTTATGGCCTCTTTGGTGCTAAATAATGCAGCCACTGTATTTCCTGAACTGCCACGCTCTTGCACCCTTCCCATTCATTTTAAGCAAAGTTGCAGAGGAGAATGTCCAGATTGATTTTGTTTTCTTTTGTCCAATGAAGCAAAGATTTCTTTGTCTGTGATCCAAAAGCAGGAGCAGACATCTCTGGATATTGAGTCATGCAGCTATGTGTCTTGGTTGAGAGAGAAAAGTAGGACGACGACAACAACAATAACAATAACAATAACAACAACAACAACGTTAGAAGATATGTTGTCAAAGGCTTTCATGGCCAGAATCACTGGGTTGCTGTGAGTTTTCCGTGCTGTATGGCCATGTTCCAGAAGCATTCTCTCCTGACGTTTTGCACACATCAATGGCAGGTGTCCTCAGAGGTTGTGAGGTCTGTTGGAATCTAGGCAAGTGGGTTTATATATCTGTGGAATATCCAGAGTGGGAGAAAGAAGTCTTGTCTGTCTGAGGCAAGTGTGAATGTTGCAACTGGCCACCTTGATTAGCACTGAATAGCCTTGCAGCTTCAAAACCTGGCTGCTTCCTGCCTGGGGGCAGGGGCGGCTCAACCCATAATCAAAGTAAGCATTTGCAATATAGCTGATTTTGCCCAGGGGCGCTCTTGAGGCACTCTGGGGGGAAAAGAGACCTTGACATATGCAAGTTGTAGTTACTGGGATGTATAGTTCATCTACAATCAAATGGCAAGCTTGAATTAGCATTTGAGTAGCCATGAAATTTGCAAAGTCAATCAGTGAGGGTATTTTCATTGAGCGAGCCTGGCCTTGGTTGCCTGGAGGCATCCTCGGTTTGGGAAGTGTTTGATTGTTTGCTGTCTGGAATTCCCTTGGTTCTTTACTTACTGTCGTGATTCTGGTGTGTTTTTAATACTGGTGGCCAGATTATGTTTCCTCCTTTTGTTGCAATTGTCCACATGCTTGTGGATTTCAGTGGCTTCTCTATGTTGTCTGGCCTAATGCCCGTAAGAATGGTCCAGCATTTCTGTGTTCGGGTTGTTGTTGGTTTTTTTCGGGCTATCTGGCCTTGTTCTAGAGGTATTCTCTCCTGATGTTTCGCCTGCATCTATGGTGAGCATCCTCATAGGTTGTGAGGTCTCTGTTCTCAAATAACATGCTGTGCCAAGGTTGGTTCAGTAAATAATGACCACTTAAAAACAGAGGAACTCCAGGCTGCAAGCAACCAAGTGCCAGTGAACACCTCCCAGAGGGTGCCTTCAGGCAAAAGGGGCCAGGAAACCTCTGTGCAGATACCCTCACTGATGGACTTTGCAAACTTCATGGCTACTCAATGCTATTCAAGCTTGCTAATTGCAACATTCACACTTGCTTTAAACAAATAAGAGTTCTTTTGCCTGCCCTGAACACCTCCCAAACAGAGGGTGCCTCCAGGCAACAGGACCCAGACTACCTCTATGCAGATACCCTCACAAACTGACTTTGCAAACCTCATGGCTACTCAATGCTATTTGAGCTTGCTAATTGCAACATTCACACTTGCTGTAAACAGATAAAGAGTTCTTTCGCCCACCCTGAACACCTCCCAAACAGAGGATGTCTCCAGGCAACAGGGGCCAGGCTACCTCTATGCAGATACCCTCACTGACTGACTTTGCAAACTTCATCGCTACTCAATGCTATTTAAGCTTGCTAATTGCAACATTCACACTTGCTTTAAAGAGATAAGAGTTCTTTCGCCCGGCCTGAACACCTCCCAAACAGAGGGTGTCTCCAGGCAACAGGGGTCAGGCTACCTCTACGCAGATACTCTCACTGACCGACTTTACAAACTTCATGGCTACTCAATGGTATTCAAGCTTGCTAAATGCAACATTCACACTTGCTTTAAATAGATGAGTTTTTTCGCCCATGCTGGACATTCTTCCACAGATATATATGTATGTATGTTTGTATACACACACACACACACACACTATAAATCCCATTTGCCTCACTAGCAACAAAACCTCTGAAGATGCCATTAGCCACAGATGCAAGTGAAAAGTCAGGAGAGAATGCTGCTGGAACATGGCCATACAGCCTGAAAAACTCACCGTGATTTTGGCCATGAAAACCTTCAACAATTCCATGTTATTTTTCTCCACCCATATGAAAGGAGACCAAGGTTCCTGAGCATGCACAGAGTGCCATTCTCTCTGCAGAGTGCCCAGAAAGAAACTCTCTGTTTTAGCATGGGGGTTTTCCTGCAGGCATTGGAGATCAGCTCTCCAGGTGCTCTCTTGGCACCTTTGGAGGTGCATTTCATGTGCCAAAGAGCCTTTAACCTTGATCCGCCGTCAGAGAACATTATTTTCCTGGCGTGCAAAGCGACAGCATGAGCAATCCAATCCTCTTTGATGCATCTTGACTCCAATTCCCTTGCGTCTCATAAGACAGGGCTGGTTAGTCCTGTTGTTTGTCCCGACGGAAATTAAAACACCCGAGACGCCTCATTTCACGACAATTTCCCTATCGTCGCTCCATGAATTCCTTAAAGTCATTTCCAAAATGGGGACTTTTGCAAAGGAACTTGGGCCAGAAAGGACATCGAAGGATGACGTGTCTACTCTGCCATGGCGCAATGCTATGGGATCCTGGGAGTTGCAGTTTCCCAAAGTCCATCACCTTCTCTAGGTGCAACTACACTTCAGAATGAATGTGAATCCGGTTCGGCACCAATTCTAACTATCATAGCTCCATGCTACACGATCCAGGGAGTTGCAGTTTTCCAAGGTCGATAGCCTTCTCTAGGTGCATTTACATTACAGAAAGAATGCGGCTTGGCACCACTTCAGCTGCCATGGCTTAATGTTAAGGGATCCTGGGAGTTGTAGTTTCAAAAGGTCTATAGGTGCATCTACATCATAGCATGAATGCAAACTGGCACCACTTTAACCACTGTGGCTGTGGGATTATGGAAGTTGCAGTTTGCCAAGGTCTTGAGCCTTTCCTGCCCAAAACTGCTGAGCTACAACACCCAGAATCCTGTAGCAATGACTAAAGCAGTGTGCGACTAAAGCAGTGCAAAACTACATTCATCCTATAGTGTAAATGCACCTAGAGAAGGCTATGGACTTTGGAAAACTACAACTCCCAGGATCCCATAGCATTAAGGCATGGCAGTTAAAGTGGTGCCAAACTACATTCATTCTGCAGTGTAAATGCATCTAGAGAAGGTTATGGACTTTGGAAAACTACAATTCCCAGGATCCCATAGCATTAAGGCAAGGCAGTTAAAGTGGTGCCAAACTACATTCATTCTGCAGTGTAGATGCACCCAGAGAAGGCTACGGACTTTGGAAAATTACAATTCCCAGGTTCCTGCAACATGGAGCTGTGGCAGTGAAAGCGGTGCCAAACTGCATTTATTCTGCGATGTAGATGCACCTATAGATCTTTTGAAACTATAACTCCCAAGATTCCATAGCATGGAGCTGTGGCAGTTAAATTGGAACCAAATCGCACTTATTCTGCAGCCTAGATGCATTTAGAGAAGGCTATGGACTTTGGAAAAGTACAGTTCCCAGGATCCCACAGAATGGAGCCATGGCAGCTAAAGTGGTGCCAAACATTCTAGATGTAGATGCACCTAGAGAATTTGGAAAACCACAACTCTCAGAAACTCATAGCACTGAGATGTGTCCAGTTAAAGCAGTGCCAACCTGCATTCATTCTGCTATGTAGATGTACCAAAAGAAGGCTATGGACTTTGGAAAATTACAGTACCCAGGATCCCGTAGCATGAAGCCATGGCAATTAAAGTAGTGCCAAAATGTTTTCGTTTGATGGTGCAGATGCACCTAGAGAAGGGCATGGACTTTGGAAAACTACAACTCCCAGGATCCTATAGCAGAGCCATGGTAGTTAAAGGGGTGCCAAACCACATTGACTGCAGTGTATTTGCATCTAAAGAAGGCTATGGACTTTGGAAAACTACAACTCCCAGGATCCTGTAGCACTGAGCATGAATTCAACATTGCAGATGCACCTTTAGATAGAAACCAACAGAAGGAGTTCCAGGTCATCACGGAACAGACAGAAACAACTTGAAATAGAAAGTCATGGATCCCACTGACTCACAATGGATTCGGATCTGTTTCCCACCTTCTGAAATATTCTGTTAATCTATGCTCTGTGCATAATGAATACCTCAAAAACAAAAGAACCAATGAACGAAATCACACCAAATTTGGCAGCAAAATATCTCACTACACAAGGAGTGACCACCACTCAAAAAATTATGATTTTGTCATTTGGGAGTTGTAGTTGCTGGGATTTATAGTTCACCTATAATCAAAAAGCATTCTGAACAATGGAATTGAACCAAACTTGGCACACAGGCCTCGCATGACCAACAGAAAATACTAGCAGCGTTTAGTGGGCACTGACCTTGGGTTTGGGAGTCGTAGTTCACCTACATCCAGAGAGCACTGTGGAATCAAACAATGATGGATCTGGACCAAACTTGGCACGAATATTTCACATGCCCAAATATGAACACAGATGGAGTTTGGGGGAAATAGACCTTGGCATTTGGGAGTTGTAGTTACTGGGATTTATAGTTCACCTACAATCAAAGACCATTCTGAATGAACCCCACGAATGACAGAACTGGGGCAAATTTCCCACACAGAACCCGCATGACCAACAGAAAATACTTAAGGCCATCCAGTCCAACTCCCTTCAGCAGGGCAAGAAAACGTAATCAAAGCCCTCCTGACAGAGAGCCATCCAGCGATAGATATAGATAGACAGAGGTAATTTTCACTGGTAAGCAAACAGTATTATGCCCCCCCCCCCCGCCCAAAACCAATCATTGATATATATTTTCTGTTCGTTCTGGGAGTTCTGTGTGCCATATTTGGTTCAAATCCATCATTGGCGGAGTTCAGAATGCTCTTTGATTTTAGGTGAACTATACATCTCAGTAACTACAACTCGCATATGTCAAGGTCTATTTTCCCCCAAGAACGCCTCAAGAGCGCCCCTGGGCAAAATCAACTATACTGCAAATGCTTACCTTGCGTAATGGGTTGAGCCGCCCCTGTAGATAGATATATATGATTCACACACACACAGATAAAGTATTATAGATTTGAAAGGGACTCCTAAAGATGGACAATTATATGTTGCATGTTCCAGAGTAGGCAACCCAGACAATCTCTACATCAACACTGTCAAAGAAACATCAAGAAATACTGTTTACGCAGAAGCATAAAGACATTACATATATTGGAAACCAGCACTTTCTCATTACTTTATTTTCCAGATCACCAGACTGGGCCACTCTCTGCCCCGGGGTGTGGTGGAGGCTCCTTCTTTGGAAGCTTTTAAACAGAGGCTGGATGGTCATCTGTCAGGGGTGCTTTAATGAAATATTCCTGCTTCCTGACAGGGGGTTGGACTGGATGGCCCATGAGGTCTCTTCCAACTCTTTGATTCTATGATTCTAAGGAGCCTCCACCACACTCCGGGGCAGAGAGTTCCACTGCTGAACGGCTCTCACAGTCAGGAAGTTCTTCCTCATGTTCAGGTGGAATCTCCTTTCTTGTAGTTTGAAGCCATTGTTTTGCGTCCTAGTCTCCAGGGAAGCAGAAAACAAGCTTACTCCCCCCTCCCTATGACTTCCTCTCACATATTTATACATGTCTATCATGTCTCCTCTCAGCCTTCTCTTCTTCAGGCTAAACATGGCCAGCTCTTTAAGCTACTCCTCATAGGGCTTGTTCTCCAGACCCCTTATCATTTTAGTCACCCTCCTATGGAGAAATTCCAGCTTGTCAACATCTCTCTTCAAATGTGGTGCCCAGAATTGGACACAATATCGTCCCAGTATATTCTTGTCCTCTTGATGCACCTCACCTTATTCCTAGTAAGTAATTAAACTCCACAGCTTGTTCCTCCTGTACCTCCCACTACTTAAATTGCTTAGGTTATCCTATCTTGTCCTATTTCCCTTGTTTTTATCCTCATACTTTGGCCCAGCCCACTATGATTAACTCCTTATCCCTAATCTTATTTTTACGTTACACCTGGTGTTATATTCCATTATGTTAATCTCCTCTTATTGTTTGTATTTTATTGGTTTTATGGTTGTATTTTTAATTTCTATTTTAATTTTTATTATTATTTGCTGTATGTATTTTATTTGTTTACTGTATTCATTTGGGCTTGGCCTCATGTTAGCTGCCCCGAGTCCCTGAGGGGAGATGATGGCAGGGTATAAATAAAGTTTAATAATAATAATAATAATAATAATAATAATAATAATAATTTAATTATTTGATTAGCCTCATCACAAAAACTACACGTGATAGAGAAAAAATAAACACAGTTCTGAATTCTGCGCAAAAAAACCTCTATAAGAATGACCTAAAATTATATCTGATGAAAAATACTTGTTTATTTATTTATTTATTTATTTACTTATTATACTTGTATACCGCCTTTCTCAGCCTTATCGGCAACTCATGGGGGTTTACAAGTCAGTACACATAACAAAATACCAATTAAACATCAAAACAGTATAAAACCACAATAGAAGCAATAAAAACAATAAAAACCAACATCATTATCATCTCCTAGTTAAATAACGTTGTCCAAGTTCCATTGTCAAGTGATTCCATTTCCTATGTCAGTTACTCTGCATTTGTAAACGCTTGCTCATATAACCATGTCTTAACTTGTCTAAGAGTGAGGGAGCCGATCTAATCTCCTTAGGAAGGGCATTACATAGCCGAGGGGCCACCACAGAGAAGGCCCTGTCTCTCGTTCCCGCCAGATGTACTTGTGATGAGGGCAGGATCGAGAGCAGGGCCTCCCTGGATGATCTTAAAGTCCTAGATGGTTCATAAGGTGTTGTGGCTGAGATGTTCTGTGATGATGAGGATGATGGGATTTGGCTCTTTTTCTGTGCCTCAGATCTCTGGGCTCCCACAGACAGCACAGACAGTGCAGAGTCAGACAGTGCAGAGTCAACATCAACACAGCGGGTCTCAGGAGAAAATAATTTTAATGAAGGAGATAGCGAACAGGTGGGGAGGCATTTGCCTCCTTCCCACACTGATACTGAAAGTACTGAAAGCCTTGATAGTGACCTGACCCAGCAGGCTCGTCTTGATTTGCGGGTCAGGCGGAGTTCTCACCTGGCCAGCAGTTGAGAGGCCAGCTCGGTGAAAGGTCATCACAATGATTTCATGTAATGTTTTCATGTTAGAAAGATATTTAAGCTTCTTGCAAACCAAGGGAAAGCATCAGTTCAACGTAGCTTATTAGCCTGAAAGCTTCATGGAATAACCTTAGCCTGGAAAGCAGTACGCTTGGGATTTCTTGCATTGTGTTTCATTGCTTGTACCTGGGACTCTGGTTTGAACTTTGCCGATAGGATTGTGTCTGCTGCTTTTACCTGAAGATCTTTGGAACTATATTCTGCATTTAACCTTAATCTTTGGAACTTTGCAATGCTTATTCTTTATTTTGACTTGGATTTTTTCCTCAATAAACTATAAAACTCCAGCTCTTGTTTGGTGGTGTTTGGTAGCAAGGTAAAGCTTACTCTGAGTTGCAACATAAGGGGAGATGCGTTCGGACACGTAAGTTGGGCCAGAACCGTTAGGGCTTTATAGGCTAAAGCCAGCACTTTGAATTATGTCTGGTAGCAGACTGGCAGCCAATGGAGCTGGCGCAGCAGAGGAGTTGTGTGCTCCCTGAGCGCCGCTCCTGTTAACAATCTGGCTGCCGTCCGTTGGACCATTTGAAGCTTCCAGATAGTCTTCAAAGGCAACCCCACGTAGAGCGCATTGCAGTAGTCTATACGTGGTGTAACCAGAGCGTGGACTGCCGTGGCCAAGTCTAGGGAAATTGTTGTTGTTATTTCCCTAGACGTGACTAACCATTGATAGAAACAGGACCGTGTTCTCTCCAATCTGGCACACAATCCTAATGGCTTACCCTTCCAAGACCTTATCAGTACCCAAACACCAACCTTATAGCAGTAGATTTATTGCAATTACAATTATTCAAAGATAAAGTAAAAAGCAAGGAACCAAGATGCAGCAAGGTCAGGCAGAGAGCGGCTGCGACGTTGATGCAACTTGGGTTCTTTAAAAATAGGTCCGGGAAGCAGCCAGCAGTGCTGCAAAGGCACCCAGAGCCCTGGGCCCAAGATGCTGCTGACTCAACTAGATGGGATGCAGAGTCTCGGAGGCATCCCTTCCTACTGCTTATGCCAACCGTGGGAGTTTTGGGCAGAAGGGTTGCCTTCCTCCCTGGCTTCCCTCCACCCTCTTCCTCTCGTGCCCATCTGGACTTCTGCAATCGTGTGGACGGAGAGAGAGAGAAAGAGAGAAAAGCCAGGGTTTAATGGCTCAAGACTCTCCTCCTCGGTGAATACCATATTGACTCGAGTCTCATGTGCCATTGGTGATGCCTCACCAAACTACACATCCCAGCATTACATAGCACTGAGTCAAAACAATTAAATGAGAGGTAAGGGCCCTCAAAGAGGAGCTCCTGAAGCAGCTTCGGCTTTGGATCTGCACTAAGATGATGCACTAAGATGACGCGGACCCCAATTTTGGCAAGGTGAGCATTACATTCGAGTAAATATGGCGTGGCGAGGGAGAGAGACTATTTCCTCTTTAAAAACCTCTTTGCTGCCTTATATTAGTTCAGTTTCTTCTTTTATATTGGCTAGGACTTTCTGTATGCTGTTAAACCTTTGTACTTTATATCACAGGCAATGAATCACTCTTGTGTATAACAAAGTAACACAGTTTATTTATAACTTCTGGCTCCAACACTTGTGGTTACATTTGTGTTTTGTTGCAATCTTGAGTCTTACAGTCAGTATCATTTACTTGGTTAACTTTTCTGAATAAACTATCAATGTTTCACATTCACAAACACGTTACTTGCTTTACACACTCTTGGCTGAATTATATTCTGAACTAAGACAACACTAGCCTTCTTTATGTTCCTTAAAACTCGAGCTCTATTTAACTAACTGCTTCTCTATATCAGAAGTCTTTAACACATCTTCATAACCGCTTATTTCTATCAGGCATTCAAAAACCAACTCTCCTCTTCACACACAGATTCCTAACTGTCATTTTCAAACTCCCTCACTCTAACTGCCTCTTTCAGAACCTTAGCTCTGCCCCTTTGGAATGTTCAGCTCTGCTCTCCCCAACTGTCATTTTGGCCTAGCAGTCTTTTCAAATCCTGGGCCTACACTAATCTGCATATGACCAATCGGCTTCACATATGCAAACGAATCCTATCTCTGCTGTTGCTACCCTGTCTGTGCCATTTCTCCCCTATCTGCCATATGTAAACATAGAGCTATACACCAAAACTTTAACATAGAGTAGCAATTTCACTACATATAGTATGTTATTATTGGAAAATGAGAATTACTTTTGTGATCACCAATCCTTTTGCTAGAAATTTATCAAATAGAGAGCAGCTGGCCATCTGTCGGGAAGGCTTTGGTTGGGTGGTCCTGCATGCCTAGCTTGTATTGGGTATGAAAGAAGGCAAGCAGAATGGCAGGGAGGTTCCCAAGGATATAGGATCATACAACTGTTGAATCCTATTTATTTAAATTTATTTATTTAAAACTTTATATCCCGATCTTCTCTACCTCCATAGAGGGACTCAGACCGACTTAGAGGTTCCTAGAATTGGAAGAAAGCCCAAGGGCCATCCAGTCCAAACCCCTTTCTGCCAGGCAGGAAGTCACAAACTAAGCTCTCCTGACAGATGGCCATCCAGCCTCTGCTTGAAGACATTCAGAAAAGAAAACACCACCAGATTCCAAATCCTAGTGTTGGAAGGGACCCCAAAGGTGACCTAGACCAACCCATCTCCTAACAGATGGCCATCCAGCCTCTACTTGCAAACATCGAGAGGAGACTCTGCCGGATTCAATTCACAAACAGTTCTGACCCCCAGGAGTCTCTTCCTAATGTTCAGGTGAAATCTCTTTTCCTGCAAGTAGAATCCATTCCTCCATTGTGTCCCAGCTTAGGGAGCTGGAAATGCATAACTTGGAGAAGAGAGGGCTGACAGAAAGGGACACGAGAGCCAGCTTTATATATTTGGAAGGAGGTCCCATTGAGGAGGAATGAAAGAGAGAATGAAGGGGCGATGAAAGTGAGGAAGGGAAGGATGGAAGGAGAAAGAGGGCGAGAAGGAAGGAGAGAGGGAAGATAGGAAAGATGAAAGGGAGGGAGAGAGGGAGAAAGGAAGGAGAAAGAGGGAGAGGGAAGGAGGGAGGGAAGAGGGGAGATAGGGAGGACAAAAGGGAGGGAGAAAGGGAAAAAGGAAGGAGAAAGAGGGAGAGAGGGAAGGAGAGAGGAAAGAGGGAAGATAGGAAGGACGAAAGGGAGCGAGAGAGGGAGAAAGAGGGAGAGAGGGAAGGAGGGAGGGAAGATAGGAAGGACAAAAGGGAGGGAGAGAGGGAAAAAGTAAGGAGAAAGAGGAAGAGAGGGAAGGAGAGAGGAAAGAAGAAAGATAGGAAGGGCGAAAGGGAGAGAGAGAGGGAGAAAGGAAGGAGAAAGAGGGAGAGAGGGAAGGAGGGAAGGAAGAGGGAAGATAGGAAGGACAAAAGGGAGTGAGAGAGGGAGAAAGGAAGGAGAAAGAGGGAGAGAGGGAAGGAAGGAAGGAAGAGGGAAGATAGGAAGGACAAAAGGGAGGGAGGGAGTAAGAAAGGAGAAAGAGAGGGAAGGAAGGATGAAGGGGTGGAAGGGAAGGAAGGAGGGACAGAGAATGAGGGAGTTAAGAAAGGGAGGGAGGGGTGAAGGAGGAAGGAAAAAGAGGAAGGAAGGAATGATGAAAGTGTGGAAGGGAAGGAGAAAGAGGGAGGGAAGGAATAATAATAATAATAATAATAATAATAATAATAATAATAATAAATCTTTATTTATACTCTGCCACCATCTCCCCGAAGGGGACTCAGGACGGCTAACACGAGGCCAAGCTCGAAGATACAATGCAACGGAATAAAATACAAAATTCAGACAACCAAATTACATCAGAATAAAATACATACAATAACAATAAAATAAATAAAGCAAATAAATGTCATATAAAATCGAACACAATGGACAGGCCAAATAGGTGAGGTAAAATGATAAAACCCTGGATGAGGTAGGAATAGAAAAAAAAAGTGTAATTGAGAAGAGCCCAAAAAGGATGAACAGTGGTATTAGTCTTTCAGTTTAGAAAGGGGGAAAATGCATCATAGGGGATAGAACAGACAGAAATAGGATAAGTGGTCACTCTCCAAAGGCACATCGGAAGAGCCAAGTTTTCACATTTTTCTTGAAGGCAGCTAAAGTGGGGGCTTGCCTGATCTCACCTGGGAATGAGTTCCAAAGTTGGGGGGCCACAGTGGAGAAGGAAAGAGAGAAGGAAGGAAGAATCAGATGGTGAGAGAGAGGAGGGCCTGAGAAAAGAGCCCAAGAGGCCGCATCCGGCCCCTGGGTCTGGTTTTGCCCACACCTGTTCTAGATCATAGATTAGGTTTATAAGAATCCCAGGACCCTCTTGTTCTCTTTAATGATTGCAACTGATTGCAGCTGCTTTTGATTTCTATTTATTTACTGAGTTTGCATCCTACTTTTCTCCCAAAGCTCTTCTGTGATGGAAGGCAACACTGCCCTCTTTGGCAGAGAAGGCAAAAGTTTGGGATGACTTGAAGAGACCAAAAACAACAATGGGATGTTGTTTGCGACTGAATCAAGAACAACAAAGTTTGGAGCTCACGAGTTGACACTTCTGGGTCACACTTTCTCAGTCTCAGAAGACGACAAAAGCAAAATCCCATCTGTACGGGGGAAACCTGCAATAACCTCAGCGGAGAGTTGCCATAAGTCGGAAAGGACTTGAAGGCACACAACAACAGCAACAACAACAAACTGAACTTGCTTCACACCATAATAGATGCTGCCAGCATTCTTCCCTTTTTGCACCAGCCTCCCAGTATAGTCTCTTTTTCCCAGGATGCCCAGCTTCTTCACAAAGTCACTATCTAATACTTTGGAAAGGATAAACAAACACAGTTTCTGTCCTTTAAATACCTCCAGCTCTCAGTTTTGCCTTGTTCAGTCTTCTTATTTACAGGAGGAAGGATGGGATACACGATTGCTGTGTGAACCATTGTTAATTCTGTGTTTTGGTTTTGTTTTCATTTAATGTTTTGTTGTCCTTGTTTCAGTTTGGACACTGGGGAAGTGAACTAAAAACAATTCCTGGGCTTTCTGCGAGAAGCTAAAAGGTTTTGCTCTCTCCAGGAGACCCCACCAAAGCAGACATGGATCTCATGGGAAGAGACCTAGTCAACATATAAGAATGGCATATTTCCGTCAAAAACAACAAAGAGTTGCAAACGTTCCCAAATGAAGCAAAACAGGCCCCCAAGATAGTTTAACCTCTCCAAAATTTCTGGCCATGAAAAGGGGTGGGTGGGTGTTAATTGCCTCTCCTAGAAGTATCCATCGTTGACATATAAGAATGGTATGTTACTGTCATAAACAGTGAGACAGTAGCAATCAGAAACGAATATAAACACAGCTAAATGTAACGACACTGATAGCTTTAAAAGTTGCAAACTTTCCCAAAGCAGGCAAAACAAGCCCGTAAGAGTGTTTTGGGGTCCCCTGGTGACGCTGCAGGTTAAACCGATGAGCTGCTGAACTTGCTGACTGAAAGGTTGGTGGTTCAAATCCAGGGAGTGGGGTGAGCTCTCACTGTTTGCCCCAGTTTCTGCCAACTTAGCAGTTTGCAAACATGCAAATATGAATAGATCAATAGGTACCGCTTCTGCGGGAAGGTAATGGCGCTCCATACAGTCATGCCAGCTGCATGACCTTGGAGGAGTCTACGGACAATGCCAGCTCTTTGGCTTAGAAATTGAGATGAGCAGCACCCCACAGAGTCAGACACGACTAGACTTAATGTCAGGGGAAACCTTGACTTCTAACTTTTAAGACAGTTTTACCTCTCACAACCTCATTAATTTCCCTTTCTCTGGCCATGAAAAAGGAGGTGAATGGCCTCTCCTAGAAGTATCCAAGGGCAGTCACACAGACTGTTGGAAAGTACATTTCGGGGGCTCCTTTAACATTTCCAAAAAGCACCATCTCCAAAAGTGAACTTTGGACACTTCCCAGGTTCATTTGCTTGGATCTCCACTTGTCGGCCTTTGGATTCACTTTGAATCCAAGATTGAGGCCAGTTTCAATATTTAGCTTTGATGAAGAAAGGAATTGAAGTGCAGCTCAATGAAACGGCTTAAGAGAGTTCAATATTAGCATTTAAGGATGAAAAGTTAGAAGGAAAGGAAAGTCACCAGTGCAATAGAGGGCCACTTTGGGAAGGGAGGATGTTGGCCTTTGCGGACAGAATGTGAACCTCTGGATCCACTTTGGTCCGTGCCAAGATTGAGGCCAGTTTCTGCTTTGATGCAGAAAGGAACATAAGCACAGCTCAACATAACAGCACCGTATGCTTAAGAGAGCCCGATATTGACATTCAAGAATGAAAGGTTGGGAGGAAAGTCACCGGCGCAATAGAGGACCACTTTGGGAAAGGAGGATGTTGACCTTTGCAGACAGGATATGAACCTCTGTGTCACCATCTAGGCCTCCGCCGGTATGCAGGCAGAGTTGAATCAAGAACAACACCCAGCTTGTGTCCCAAACTATTTGATTTTAGACACATACATAGATTACTTGACTCTTTTCAAGGTCCAAGTTCAAACATAGCTCACACTACAAAATATAAAGCAAAGTCCCATGAACTAAGAGCATACTACAAACTCTGGTTCAGTATTCAGGAGTAAACATTAGTCAAAAAGTTCAGTACAAGGGTCAAATGCCAAGATTTCACAGATGAATGTTCCAAGGAGCAAGAGTATAAATCGTTGTTACAGAAGCCAAAGTTCAAAGGTAATCCAAAAGCCATAGCCAAGAGTCCGGCCAGGGATTCATGGTTCACAAAGGTCCGCCACAGGATACAAAAGCAACAAAGTTCATCAACACAAAAGTCTTAAAGGTACCACAAGGTACAGGTCTAGATATCAACAATCCACTAGTCTGGAGGAAAAACCACCGGCCTCCACAGCCTATAATGATGGATACTTTTCTCCCAAAGAGCTCTTTTTATGTAGTCAGTCATAGCTGCATCCTATCTTTACAACACCCTCCCTGAATTGTGGAGCCCTCGGTGGCGCAGTGGGTTAAACCGCTGAGCTGCTGAACTTGCTGACTAAAAGGTTGCTAGTTCAGGTTTGGTTTAGAAATGGAGATGAGCACCACCCCTCAGAGTCGGACATGATTGGACTGAATGTCAGGGGAAAACCTTTACCTTTTACCCTCAATTGCAGCTGCCTGTGAGTGCTTACAAATAGATTACTCTGATCTTTAGAACCCAGGACTAAGATGAGCCCCTTCCATATCTTTTGCAGTATCACCACCCTGCTAGTCATTATCCTGTTTGACCCGTCACCAACTGCTAGGCATGACACCCACCAACTACGGGACATGACACTCTGGATCCACTTTGGTCCGTGCCAAGATTGAGGCCAGTTTCAATATCCAGCTTTGATGCAGAAAAGAACATAAGCGCAGCTCAATATGATGGCACCGAATGCTTAAGAGAGCCCAATATTGACATTTAAGGATGAAAGGTTGGAATGAAAGGAAAGTAACCAGTAGATTTCGGAAAAGAAGGATGGGATTTGGAGCACCACTTGCTTAAGAGAGCCTGATGTTGACGTGTAAGGATGTTAAAGTGGGTGAGAGAAAGGAAAGTAACCAGTGCAACAAAGGGCCACTTTGGAAAAGGAGGACGTCGGCCTTTGCGGATAGGATATGAACCTCTGGATCCATTTTGGTCTGTGCCAAGATTGATGCCAATTTCAATATCCAGCTTTGATGCTGAAAGGAACATAAGCACAGCTCAACATAATGGCACCGAATGCTTAAGAGAGCCCATTATTGACATTTCAGGAAAGGAAAGTAACTGGTGCAAATGGAGGATGGGTTTTGGAGCACTGTTTGCTTAATAGAGCCCAATGTTGACATGTAAGGATGTTAAAGGGGCAAAGGAAAGGAAAGTAACCAGCGCTTCAACAAAGGAGGATGGGTTTGGCTGTTACCTTCCATAGACATGGGCTCCAGGATCCCAAACTGTTTGAGGACGGCGATGAAGAGGATGATGACCACCGCCACGGCGCAGAGTTCCATCCCTTGGATCCCCATGGCCCACCAGCGTCCAGCGGCAATAACAACAACAGTGCGGCTCCGCGGGCATGCGACTCCCAGCCTGCCCGGTCCCCAAGGGATAGAAAGCCAAAGAGCTGTAGTCCACCTGGGGCAAAGGACAGCCAGTGCTCCTCTCCTTGAGCCAGCTTTGCGGAGCTCACCTTCTCCCGTCTTCACATCCTTCAGGTCTGCCCCGTAAGGTTGGCGCAGGGCAGAAGAGATGCCAAGGAGAGGATGAATATAAGTGCCAGTCACAATAATCCCCCAAATGTCTTCTTTGGATCATGAAGGCAAACTTTTTCAAAACTTGGTGGGCCAAACTTTCCTGCAATTCGGCAACTCTTCTCCCTTCGCTGTCTTTTCTCCTCCCGAGGCGATAATGATAGACATCATGGAAAGCAAACGATGCCTGCTTGGAGCTTCGGAGACAGCAGCGTCGCCTCCTTCGGAGCCCGGGCTCTGGCATCTCAGCTGTCTGCAATGCCATTGGCTACTAGGACGGCTATAAAATATCACCAGCCCCCACCCTCCGAGAAAGGGAAAAGAGGGAGGGATGGAGGAAAAGGAGGAGAAGAGAGAGTGCCTACTTTGGGAGGAAGGAGGCGAGCAAAAGGAGGAGGACTGAGAGTACTATCATTTGCTCTCTCTCTCTCTTTCTCCATTCCGGGATGCAGGAGATGATGGGGTCACTATGGCGACGGAAGCGCTGTGGTCCAGCACTGGTCCCCAAAGGAACAAAGATAGGATGCCTAGATGGGTGGGTGCATTGGATTACACACTTACAAACACAAGTCATAAAGCTGAAAGGGTCATCCAGTCTGATCCCAACAGATGGCCATTCAGCCTCTGCTTTAGGAGCATCCAGAGAAGGAGTCATAGAATCACAAAGTTGAAAGAGACCACAAGGGTCACCCAGTCCAAACCTGACAGATGCCCATCCCGCCTCTGCTTTAAAAGCCTCCAGAGAAAGAGTTGTAGAATCATGAAGTTGAAAGAGACTACAAGGGTCATCCAGTCTAACCCCGACAGATGGCCATCCAGCCTCTGCTTTAAAAGCCTTCAGAGAAGGAGTCATAGAATCCTATCAGTTCAAAGAGACCACAAGGGTTATCCAGTCCAATCCTGACAGATGGCCATCCAGCTGCTTTAAAGGCCTCCAGAGAAGGAGTCGTAGAATCACAAAGTTGAAAGAGACCACAAGGGTCATCCAGTCCAACCCTGACAGATGGTCATCCTGCTTCTGCTCCAGAGAAAGAGTTGTAGAATCATAAAGTTGAAAGGGACCACAAGGGTCATCCAGTCCAACCATGATAGATGGCCATTCAGCCTCTGCTTTGTAAAGCCTCCAGAGAAGGAGTCGTAGAATCCTATCAGTTGAAAGAGATCACAATGATCATCCAGTCCAACCCCGACAGATGGCCATTCAGCCTCTACTTTGAAAAGGCTCCGGAGAAGAAGCTGTAAAATCCTATCAGTTGAAAGAGACCACAAGGGCCATCCAGTCTAACCCCAGCGGATGACTCCAGAGAAGGCATCCAACCCCTTTACTGCCAGGTAAAGGGGTTGGACACAATCAAAGCCTTCCCAACAGATAGCCATCCAGCTTGTGCGAAAAGACTTCCAGAGAAAGAGAAGAGAGAGATAGAAAGAGGGATAGATAGTAGTTATTTAATACTTAGACCATAGGACTACAAGTGGTCATGAAGAGTCGAAAGTGACTGACGAATATACAACAACAACAACAACAACAACAACAACAACAACAACAACAGATACATAGCTGCTTTGAGTCTCCTTGTGGAGAGATAAAGCAGGGTATAAATAAATAAACCTCCAGTGACTTCATTAGACTCCCTTCTTCAAATGGTAGTTTTTGTGTATCCTTCGCAGGCGCGATTGGTGGGGACGAGGGAGAGGGCCTTCTCGGTGGTGGCCCCCCGACTCTGGAACTCACTTCCCAAGGACATCAGACATGTCCCAACTCTGGCAGTCTTTAGGAGGAGTCTGAAAATGTGGTTGTTCCAGTGTGCCTTCCCAGAATAAGGAAAACTCTCAGCAATATGCCCTCAAAATGCACTTTACCACTGATTTAGGACTGACTGCGTTCCCTCATCTCTCTTTGAAAAACCCTATCCCAGTTATATCTTACCTTGTTCATGCCCAGCATTATTTTTTAAATTTTAAATTATTACATTTGGCCCAGCCATAGATTTTTTAAATGCTTGTATGTTACTGTTATTGTTTATTTTTTGTTTATGTGATTTATATTAATTGTTTTGTATTGATTGTTTTTGTTATTGCTTTTGTTTACTGATGTATTGTGGGCTTGGCCTCATGTAAGCCGCACCGAGTCCCTTGGGGAGATGGTAGCGTGGTATAAATAAAGTTTTATTATTTATTATCATTATTTACAGCATCCTGTAGTTGGAGGGGGTCACCAAAGGCCATCTAGTCCAACCTTCTGCCCATTGCAGGATCTCCAGAGAAAGTATGCCAAGGATTTGCAGGATCTCCAGAGAAAGTATGCCAAGGATTTTGGAGGGATACGTCCAAATAAGGAGACTGCAGTTAAAGCAGCATCAAACTGCATTCATTCAAAATGTAGATGCATCCTGGGTTCGAATCCCAGTTCAACTTTGGGCAAGTCACATTCTCTCAACCTAAGTGGAAAGCAAGGGCTTGCAAAGTATATGCAAACTGTACAAAAGACACCAGAAAACCTAGCAATATGTTGATCACAGCCAGAAATGCCTTGAAGGAAAACTATAACAGCAGCTTTCCCAAACACATATCTTCTATACACATAATAAAAGTGAAAATATGTATGTGATTTTGTGGCTGGGGTATCCACTTACAGAGACAACCTCCTGCCTCTGCAAACAGCCATAGTTCCCACTGCTCAGGAGATACCAAAGGCCCTCCCTCCAGTGACATTGCAGGTTACAGTGAGCGCCAATAACATCTCCAAGAGTCCTGGCAATGTCCTCCACAAACACCATACTTCCCACCACCCAAGTGAAGGCTTTCATACAGGGACAATTCCATCCTAGATTGCATGTATTTCCTCCATCACAGACATCTCAGTGTTTCTTACTCTCTCCATTGGCGTGGAATTTGCATGAACCTGCCCACTGCCTCTCCCTTAACCCTTTTTTATTCTTTTCTATGGCACACAGCAAACAGAGGAATTGATCAGCAACTGAACACACTGGAGAGGTTTGGGGAGAATTCACCACGATTTCTAGGAGTTGTAGGTACTGGAATGTATAGTTCACCTGAAATCAATGAGCACTCTGAACTCCACCAAAGAAAGAATTGGGCTACATTTGGCACACAGAGCCTGCATGACCAGCAAAAACTACTGGAGGTCTTTGGAGGGATTTATAGGAATTGTAGTTCACCTGCACCCAGAGTGCACAATGGACCTAAATAATGATGGATCTGGACCAAACTTGGCATGCATACCCAATATGCCCAAATTGGAATACTTATGGGTTTTGAGGGGAATTGGCCTGGACATTTTGGAGCTGTAGGTCCTGGGATTTATAGATCACCTGTAATCAATGAGTACTCTGAACTCCACCAAAGATGGAGTGGGACTAAACCTGGCACACAGAGCCCACATGACCAGCAAAAAATACTGGAGGTCTTTGGGGAAAATTCACATTGATTTGGGGGAGTTGTAGTTCACCTACATCCAGCGGACACTGTGAACCCAAAAACCGATGAAGCTGGGCCAAGTTTGGCACAAATACCTTATACACTGAAATTTAATTCCTAGAGCGGTTGGGGGGGGGGGGGGGAAATAACCTTCCTTTCTGGGAGTTCTAGTTCACCCACATCCAGAGAAAATGTGACTGCCACCAATGATGGATCTAGACCAAACTTGGCACACAGAGTCCGCATGACCAGCAAAAAATACTGGAGGTCTTTGGGGAAAATTCACATTGATTTGGGGGAGTTGTAGTTCACCTGCATCCAGGGAGCTCTGTGAAACCAAACACCAATGGATCTGGACCAAGCTTGGCACAAATACTTTATACACCGAAATTTGATTACTAGAGCGGTTTGGGGGGAACTGACCTTCCTTTCTGTGAGTTGTAGTTTACCCACAACCAGAGAAATTGTGACCGAAACCAATGATGAACCTGGACCAAACTTGGCACAGAACCCTTGTGACTTACTCAACCTACTGGAGGGGTTTGAAGGGACTGACTCACCATAGTGGGAGATGTAGTTTACCCTACAGCCAGAGAGCACACTGAACCCCATGCATCCTGAGCAAACTTGCCCAACATAACAAACTTTAAGTACTGATGGAGTTTCTCTGGGTTAACCTGACATGATGGGAGTTGTAGTTCACCCACAACTATATGCATTTTGTACAATTAAGAAATTGACTTTTTCAAGTAACCCGGGCAACGGCGGGTACCCAAGCTAGTGACTTATAAAGGGGAAAATGGGCAAAAGAGGGATGCACTTTTTGGTTAGACAGAGAGACCTCCATAATTGAAGAGTTCTGTTTCATCTGAATCATTACAATAGGAAGAGAAATTCTCAGTTGCCCTGATTCTGGAAAGAAAAGGGATTATTTGGCTCCGGTCCCACGGTTTCTGCCCCTGATCCATTTCTATTATGCGGTGGTTTTTTAATTATTCATTTTAAGTGCTGAATGACTTGCGTGGGAGGCCGGCTTGGTTCCTAAGTTCGGCAAACAAGGCATAACCTGGTTCATTAAAAGGAAAACACAGTCCTCTCCTTCCATGGAAACACTGAACGGGCTGCCAAAGTGAAAAAAATCATGTGGCAGGGAGTTCCACAGAATATCACAATAATAGAGCCTGTGTTTCAGCTCCCAAAGTTACAATCCAACTACATAATAATAATAATAATAATAATAATAATAATAATAATCCCAGGTGACAATCCCAGATGACAGCAAGATTGAAGAGAAACAAGTGGAAAAGCTAACACAAAAGGAGGATTTAAAGATCGAACTGCAAAGTCTCTGGCACAAGCCAATCAAGGCAGTCCCAGTGGTGATCGACACACTGGGTGCAGTGCCTAAAGACCTTGGCCTGCACTTAAACACAATCAGTGCTGACAAAATTACCATCTGCCTGCTGCAGAAGGCCACCTTACTGGGATCTGCATGCATTATTTGCCGATACATCACACAGTCCTAGACAATTGGGAAGTGTCTGACGTGTGATCCAATACAACAGCCAGCAGAGTGATCTTGTCTGCTGTGGACTCATCCTGTTGTGTTTCAAATAAATAAATAATAATAATAATAATAATAATAATAATATGCAGAACAGAACAGAATAATAATAATAATATGCAGCAAAAGAAGGCTCTCCATGGACAGTTCCTGGGAAAAACTGGGAGCAAAATGGACAAGGAAAAAAGATGGATGTGGCTCACAAATGGGATTTTGAAAAAGTAGATGGAGGGCCTGATTTTGGCAGCCCAAGAACAAGCCATTAGAACCAATGCCATCAAAGCCAGAATTGAAAAGTCCACGACAGATTCCAAGTGTAGACTCTGCAAGGAAGCAGACAAAACGATGGATCACATCCTCAGTGGCTGCAAGAAGATTGCACAGAGGTATAATACTGTTGCTCAGATGATCCATTGGATCTTGTGCCACAAGCACCATCTGCCTGAAACTATGAACTGGTGGGATCACAAGCCGGAAAAAGTTATAGAAAATGAACACGTCAAACTCCTCTGGGACTTCCGAATCCAGACTGACAGAGTTTTGGAGCACAAAGCTCCTGACCTCATGGGGGGAAAAACAAGTGTGGATCATCGATGTTGCAATCCCAGGTGACAGCAGAATCAAAGAGAAGCAACTGGAAAAGCTTACATGATATGAGGTTTTAAAGACAGAACTACAAAGTCTCTGGCACAAGCCAGTCAAGGGGGTCCAGTGGTGATCAGCACACTGGGTGCCGTGCCTAAAGACCTTGGCCTGCACTTAAAAACAATCAGTGCTCACAAAATTACCACCTGTGAGCTACAAAAGACCACCCTACTCAGATCTGCACGCATTATTTTCCGATACATCACACAGTCCTAGGCACTTGGGAAGTGTCCAATGTGCGATCCGATACAAAAGCCAGCAGAGTGACCTTGTTCGCTGTGTACTAATCTCGCTGTGTATCTAATAATAATAATAATAATAATAATAATAATAATAATAACAACAACAACAACAGTAACAACAACAGCAATAATGCCAAAGGTCTCCAAGTACAATCTGACTACTGAATAGTAGTAATAGTAGTAGTAGTAACAACAACAACAACAACTGCAATTATGCCACAAGTCTCCGAGTACAATCTGACTACTGAATAATATTAGTAGTAGTAGTAGTAGTAGTAGTAACGACAACAACAGCAATGATGCCAAAAGTCTCCAAATACAATCTGACTACTGAATAATATTAGTAGTAGTAGTAGTAACGACGACGACAACAACAACAACAACAACAGCAATGATGCCAAAAGTCTCCAAATACAATCTGACTACTGAATAATATTAGTAGTAGTAGTAGTAACGACAACAACAACAACAGCAATGATGCCAAAAGTCTCCAAATACAATCTGACTACTGAATAATATTAGTAGTAGTAGTAGTAACGACAACAACAACAACAACAGCAATGGTGCCAAAAGTCTCCAAATACAATCTGACTACTGAATAATATTAGTAGTAGTAGTAGTAGTAGTAACGACAACAACAGCAATGATGCCAAAAGTCTCCAAATACAATCTGACTACTGAATAATATTAGTAGTAGTAGTAGTAGTAACGACAACAACAACAACAACAGCAATGATGCCAAGTCTCCAAATACAATCTGACTACTGAATAATATTAGTAGTAGTAGTAGTACACAACAACAACAACAACTGCAATTATGCCACAAGTCTCCGAGTACAATCTGACTACTGAATAATATTAGTAGTAGTAGTAGTAGTAGTAACGACAACAGCAATGATGCCAAAAGTCTCCAAATACAATCTGACTACTGAATAATATTAGTAGTAGTAGTAGTAGTAGTAACAACAACAACAACAGCAATGATGCCAAAGTCTCCAAATACAATCTGACTACTGAATAATATTAGTAGTAGTAGTAGTAACGACAACAACAACAACAACAGCAATGATGCCAAAAGTCTCCAAATACAATCTGACTACTGAATAATATTAGTAGTAGTAGTAGTAGTAACGACAACAACAACAACAGCAATGATGCCAAAAGTCTCCAAATACAATCTGACTACTGAATAATATTAGTAGTAGTAGTAGTAGTAGTAACGACAACAACAACAACAGCAATGATGCCAAAAGTCTCCAAATACAATCTGACTACTGAATAATATTAGTAGTAGTAGTAGTAGTAACGACAACAACAACAACAGCAATGATGCCAAAAGTCTCCAAATACAATCTGACTACTGAATAATAATATTAGTAGTAGTAGTAGTAGTAGTCATAACAACAGCAACAACAACAACCACAACGATGAACCTATACTGGATGTAATATTATATAATACTAGCCATCCCCTGCCATGCATTGCTGTGGCCCAGTCTGTATATATGTATTAGTGTGTGTGTATATATTTGTGTATATATGTGCGTATATTTGTGTATATGTGGTTTTGTGCATGCGTTGTAATGTATTATTTATTTTTTTGGCTTTTGAAATCCCTTTCCCTGTTTTTTTCAGTGTTTTTATGAGTGATAGTCACTCCTTGGCCTGATAGGTGTATTGTGTCCAAATTTGGTGTCAATTTGCTCAGTGGTTTTTGAGTTATGTTAATCCCACAAACGAACATTACATTTTTATTCATATAGATTATAAATTATTTTTTGGATGAAGCAATATTTGTGCATATTGAACAATTTTGGAATCCCAACTCTAGGATTCTATATTATTATTATTATTATTATTATTATTATTATATATTATTAGTATGTGCTGCTACTACACCATATGAAATGGATAATGTTCTTTGTATATTTCTCATTTGTCCCTCTGAAGCTTTTCGTTTGCTTGGAACGATGAAATAAAAGATTCAGCCAAGCTTCCCCATAAACCACTGCTGGATAAACAAGGCATTGATCCTCATTTCTCTCAATGTAAAATATTAAAGACCTTTAAATGGATAAAAGCTTTACGCCAGTTTTCTATTTGTTCCAGCCCTTGGTGCATTAGATGAGGATGGCCAATGGGGTTTTAATGGATGCCATTTTGGCAAACCTGCAAGCAACGTGCCCACAGCCGCTACCATAATAATAATAATAATAATAATAATAATAATAATAATAATAATAAGATTTTGATAAAATGTAAGACATTATCTGCAAGGGATGCATTACTATTCGAACCAGTAGATACCACCAAACACCAGTAAGTTACATGACTTTTGGTCCCAGTGCAATTGGCCCTTTATATGAAACGACTAGACTTTGGGTGCATCTACACTGTAGAATGGATGCAGATTGCAAGGTCGTCAGCCTTTATGGGATCCGGAGATTTGTAGTTTTGCAAAGTCTTCATGGGACCGAGAGTTGTCGTTTTGCAAGGCCTTTTGCTTTGATGGGATTCTGAGGGTTGTTTTCATGGGATCATGAGAGTTGCAGTTTTGCAAGGTCTTTAGCCTTCATGGGATCCTGAGAATTGTAGTTTTGCAGGGTTTTCGTGGGATCCTTGGAGTTGTAGTTTGGTAAGGTCTTTAACCTCCATGGCATTCAGAGAGTTGTAGTTTTGCAAGGTCTTTAGCATTGATGGGATCTGAGAGTTGTAGTTTTAAAGATCTTCATGGTATCCTGAGAGTTGTACTTTTGTAAAGTCTTCCTGGGGTCCTTGGAGCTGTGGTTTTGCAAGGTCTTTAGCCTCCATTGCATTTGGACGGTTGTAGTTTGGCAAGGCCTTTAGCCTTGATGGCATGCTGAGAGTTGTGATTTTGCAAGGTCTTCATGGGATCCTTGGAGTTGTAGTTTTGCAAGGTCTTTAGCCTTGATGGGATCCGGAGAGTTGTAGTTTTGAAGATCTTCATGGTATCCTGAGAGTTGTACTTTTGTAAAGTCTTCATGGGGTCATCGGAGCTGTAGTTTTGCAAGGTCTTTAGCCTCCATTGCATTTGGACAGTTGTAGTTTGGCAAGGCCTTTGGCCATGATGGGATCCTGAGAGTTGTAGTTTTGTAAAGTCTTCATGGGATCCCTGGAGTTGTAGTTTTGCAAGGTCTTTAGCCTTGATGGGATCCGGAGAGTTGTAGTTTTTCGTGGTCTTTAGCCTCTCGGCCTGCCATACTACAACTCCCAGGATGCCATCGCATTGAGCCAGGGGAGTTAAAGTGGAGCCAAACTGTGCCCATCCTCTCATGAAGATGCCTTGGCTCATGGAGTCCCAGGAGTTCTTGTTTGCACAAGAAGATTAGTTTGCTTCCCTTCTACATTATAGATATGCAGTTGGGTGAGGCCCCAGTCATCTTTGGCAAGAGAAAAGGACAGATCTTGCAAAACTACATCTCCCGGGCTTTCATCACACTGAGCCAAGGAAATATCAAAAGCCATGGCACGGGCCAAGAGATCGGAAGCAACTCAGTTTTGCACAACGATGAGTGTAGAAAGCCTGCAAGGAGGAAGCCATTGAGAAGAGATGGCTTCCTCCTCCTTCA